>NW_013669985.1:47104-52758 GCF_000517525.1 Limulus polyphemus
GGCCCACGCTCGTCATCTCTCAGTTATCTAGCCCGCTGTGAAAAAAGTTTGGTGACCCCTGTTTTAGAGCAAAACCACACTGCTGTGTCCACCGCGGAGAATCGAACGCCGGATTTTAGCGCTGTAAGTCTTTAGACTTACCGCTGTTCCACCGTAAGACAATGCGATAAGAATTAATTCACATAATTCTGCCATATCTAATGTTGTTGTCACGTAAAAAAATAAAGTCTAACGTATCAGACAAAGCATTTTTGAGTTAGCATTCATGTTTTTTTCTAAATTTCGCGAAGTATGGGGGAGCTGCACACCTCCTAGTAATGTTAGAAGAATGTAATGATTTACTTTTCGGTTTGTTTTTCTTTCACTGTTTCATGGTAAGCTTGTTGAAAGTATTGTAGCAAAGATTGCACGAGGTCAATGCATTTTATTTCTTATTTAAGTAGATAAGCACATGTTGATGCTGGGTTCGTTTTATTAACACGTTTTAACATAACCCTAACTGAGTGCGTAGTTTCAGTAATATACAGTATTTGTATTAAATTATATGTTTATGGCAAAACTACTACAGGTTAAAGGGTGATGAATATTTTGTGGTATCACACGGATTCTAACCTTGCTTCCCAGCCAACCCACTCAATTTATAGCAAGGAGTTGTCTTCACCAGCGCAAACTAATTTCTACATATCTATCATCTATTATTTCTCTTCTGGGGCCCATGAGTATATTCATCACATTACTGCTGGGAATAGTATGACTGTCTGTACTTTTATAGACATTATGATGGCGTGGCATTGTCCGATTGGTTGGATGACACAGTGTAAACTATCAGCACGTGACTGTTTTCTGGTGCAGCTTATTTTCATACAGTTTGTTTGTTTGAAGTTAAGCACAAAGCTACACAATGGGCTATCTGTGCTCTGCCCACCACAGGTATCGAAACCCGGTTTCTAGCGTTGTAAGTCCGCAGACATACCGCTGTGCCACTAGGGGCATTTTCATACAGTAGAAGGGAAATAAATCTCGTAATATTTGCATTTTATATACTGTTTCCAGAATTATTCCCAATACTGCATATATTTGTGTGTGTGTGTGTGTTGTACAGAAACACAGCCGATGGTTATGAAAGCAAAAGCCATTAAACTAATTTGAAACATGGTATGTTTCATTAAGCGAATAAGCGTATAAAAATCTACTTTTTCTATTATATAAAGTTATATAAATGTGTGATTTAAAAATAAACAATCACTAGCAAAATTCGGAGCCTGCGGTTTCAACACTCCAAATAACTTAAGCCAAAGATTAATTTGTAGAAGCTGAACTTGAGGATGATCTTTAAGAAGAGCAAATTTCCCACTTTAACATCAAAAACTATTTGTTATCAGTTAGCTTTTATGGATATACTTGCGTATAGCCCGTCAAAGATAACGGGGCAAGTACTGCCCCATCATCACCCCATAGTATATCCTAACCTCAAATTTCATAGCTTACTGAAATAAAAAAATTTTGCGAAATCAAGCTACACCAACAGAGAGGCAGAAAACTTGCAGTCGACGCAGCCAAGTGTCGGTAAATTCCTTTGTGAGCCAATCAAAATTAAGGTCATTCATGAAATGAATTCGTGGCATATTCATAGAATAATTATTGGTAAAAATCAGTTAGTTTAATGATTCCACATATATAGAAAAGTTTGTTTGTTATTATTGTTTGTTTGTTTTGTTTGTCATTAAGCACAAAGATCCACATTGGGCTATCTTTGCTCTGCCCACCACGGGTATTGAAACCCGGATTCTAGCGTTGTAAGTCCGCAGACATACCGCTGTGCCACTGGAGGGCATATAGAAAAGCCTATGACGTTTTGGTACCACTACGTTCCAACAATGGCTTTTATGTCATGTTGCTTAGCAACAGAAGTATAACCTAATATTGTTGTTAGTCGTGTACTGAAAGTATAAAATGAAATGTATAGACAATAAACTGGAAAAATATTTGTTGATTTTTTAATTTCGGGTCTCCGTTGATTAAAGCGGTTTGTTTTTTATTTAAAACGCTGGTGAAAATAGCTTAATTCAGAAACGATTTAAGCTAGAAATTAAATCGATATTTTTACTTTCATGACAAATTGGATGCACTTAGCTCTAGGCTAGGTGACCCCACGCTACGTCTTTACTTTAGGCTTATTATACCAACACTCATTACACTTATAAGGTTTTACGCCCCCCCTCTCACGGCCCCCTTGAACACTCGTCACTAAAATTGTAATGGGCAGACAGTAATCGAGCTATTCTATCTGTTTAAATGCATTTTTGCTTTTATGACTTCTATATCGAGAACTAACGAGGGGGGGGGGGGAAACAAGTGTGGCGTGACGTGACACACGCTGGCTTTTTATGTAGGTAAGAATTACATATATAAACAAATATTTTAGATTTAAGATAAAATCTTAACACAAAATTAAAATGGGTAAACAAATATGTACATATATAGCTACATGTTTTATGCATTTTTCACATATGTAATTAATAAGAAATAAAAAAAATTAGCAATAATAAAAACTACTTATTTACTTACACGTACCTAACACACGTTTTATGAATACCTTATCTTGTATCTTTTGTAATTTCTACTATTTCTCAATGTGACGGATTTATTATTCTATACTAATTTTAATATCGATGTTTGTTTAAATTATACTGTTAAATATGTATAGCGAAACTCCCGCTTATTCTCTAAAGTTGTAGAAGATTCTCGAGTGTAAGAATCAACAATATATGTGTGTGCGTAAACGCTAAAGTAGCTTTGTATTGTTACATAATCTGAATTTTCGAGAAACTTCTCCACACGTCTATAAATATAACCAACGCGACGCGCAAAAAAAAAGAGTATCTATTATTGGGTTGCTGTAATTGGTGTGCTATAGACCTCTTAAACTATAACTGTGATTAACGCTTATTAATCGGGAAACTTCGGATATTTGACCAGGAACGTTTATTTAACATTACAAGCCATTTACTTTCAGTGGACAGCGAGAACTATAGGGCTAGCGAGCTCACTCTTAAGTGAATTGTACCTACGTCAACTCGAAATTAACTCGCTCATCGTCAACCGACAATAAGATATCAAGTTCCAGACTAGAAGAAGACTTTATATTGTTTGTAAGTTTGTGAAACTTTTGTTTATAAATCATTGTTTGTAATAAGTATTTGTAATAACTGTTATTGTAAATTGTATTGTTCTGTGTATATTAAAACATATTTGTATTAAAAAAAGAAAACTGTGTGTATCAATCTTGTTGGCAAATATCATAAATTGGAGATATATTCGGCATACATTTAACTAATAAATTTAAATTATCATTTAGCTCGGTTTCAGACCATTCTAAATTGTAATAGGTAACATCAAGAACTTTATAAGTAGTTACTTTAAAATAGCAAACTAGTTTATAAGGTTTGCTTACTTATACTGAACAAGGGGCTATCTGCGTTGTGGCCACAGCGAAAACTGAGCCTCGAATTTAAGCGTTATAAGCCCTTTAAGTTATCGTTGAAGCCACAGGAGGTCTAAATTATAAAGTTTGTTGTTTGTTTTTAGCGTACAGTTACACAATAAGATATCTGTGTTCTGTCTACTGCGGGGAACCAAACCTTGAAATTTATCACTGTAACATCTGTAAACTTACTGCTGGCCCACCGGGGAACGATTATAAAGCGAAGTTAATCACATTGCTGATTAAAATTTTATTATTTTACTTTCTGAATTACAATATTAAAAAAAACGTTTGTTTTTGTGTTTTGAGGAATTTTCAAGGTTATTAACATATTTTTTGCCTCAGCACAATTTATCGACTTTCACCGAATTCCGTTGGTATGATCAATTGGTTGATAACGTTTTCAATTATATTTTCGTTAATATGCTTTCTATTCATTAACAACAAATATTTGCATTAATTTATTTTAATTAATTAATATTAACCTCTGATCAAATCAACTCTCTACATAATTAAGAACTAAAAAATCAACCCAGTAATGAGCATAACAAAATTAATACAGTACCTTGCAAAAGTATTCACCTTTACCAATAATGTAATATTTTGATGAAGTACAAATAATGTAAATAATTATTTTAATTTTCAGTAAAACCTGAAAAGGAAATGTATAAATTTTCTGATTTCATTAAGAATTCAGCCCCTTAAGTCAGTACTTGGTGGAAGCACCTTTGGCAGCAATTACTGCTGTGAGTTTTTTGGATAGGTCTCTACCAGCTTTGCACAATGGGATGGTGTAATTTTTGCCAATTCTTCCTGACAAAATTGCTCCAATTCTATCCAAAAAGATTCACAGCAGTAATTGCTGCCAAAGGTGCTTCCACCAAGTACTGACTTAGGGGGCTGAATACTTAATACAATCTGCAAATTTCAATTTATATATTTCCTTTTCAGATTTCACTGACATTCAATCTCCGTCACACATAACAGTGTTAAGTTTGATGACTAGAGTTTTGAATAAAAACAAGTTAATTGAAATAATTATTAACATTATTTGATTTAATTAAAATGTGACATATGTGGAATATGTTTGCACATTCTCATGGGTCTTATATTTGGATTTCAACATGGGTCTATTTCTGTAATGCAAGCTCTGGTCTGAACACACGCCGCGTATATAAAAGTCTTTCGCATACATAATTATTAAAATAAAAGTTAACACAGGGTGCTGGAAAAAGAGCTCCAGTGTACGCAAATTAAGTATTAGCACCAGCAACTTTGTTGTGTGATTCTGAAATATTAAAATACAGTATTATCAAACAGTTACATCGATATATATATATATACACACACACGACAGTAAAATGGAATCGCTCTATCAAACGCCCCACTTCTAAACTAAAATCTTTCATTTTGTTATATGACATCGATCCCTTATAATGAAATATCGGCTGGTCAAGGTGCTGTCATCTAGTGACAAAAAAGACAATAGAGACTATGATCTATTTCATTTCACTGTAAACATTTGCAAGTGTTCAAATTATTATTTTTTTACCTGATGAATTCAAACGATAAAATTTTTGAAGCATCAGTACTAACTAACCACTTCAAAAAGTAAATTTTAACTTAAGTTTATTCTATTCTGTTTTTCAGTGAAGATGTAAACTTTAATAGAAAAAATATTTTGTATTAAACTTAGGTCCTTTGTGCTGAATATTACAAACTTATAAGGAGCTAAATCCTCATTTCAGCGAATATTAATATTCAAAATTATCATTCACACACTTATATAGTTTAAGGTAAGTTTTGGAAAACGATACTTTTATTTAGACTTGATACAAAACCAGTTAACACGCTCAGTTCATTATTCAACTCTCTCCCTATTTATAGGCTGGGCAAGACCTAGTTGTTAAGTTTCCAGTATTTGAATTCCGAGGGTCACATGATTCGTGTCCATCACTCTGAGACCATGGATGTGATATAGAAGTGATGATGTAGTTCCTGTAGTCAATAAGATTAAAATTAGAGATATCCTTTGGGTGGCTTTGTACGAATATGGTTTGTTTGTTTTTGAATTTCGCGCAAAGCTACACGAGAGCTATCTGCGCTAGCCGTCCCTAATTTAGCAGTGTAAGACTAGAGGGAAGGCAGCTAGTCATCACCACCCACTGCC
>NW_013669985.1:52787-77270 GCF_000517525.1 Limulus polyphemus
GTCACATTATAACGCCCCCACGGTTGAAAGGGCGAGCATATTTGGTGGGATGGGGATTCGAATAATCAAATAATATAACCCTTTATACAGTAATCAAATAAGAAAAACATTGCACAGACATCGTTCATCAATTTGATTTTCAGTGTCATAATTAATAGTATATAATACGTATTTTCACAATATTAAATACTACTATTAAATATACTGAAAATTCAAAAATGTTAAGTTTTGACCAAATAAGAAGAGACTTGTATTTCATGAACAAAAAAAAATTAATAGAAACTAATAAATTAAAACAAATTATACAATAGAATAATCAAATAATCATACAAGTCGTGGCCCTTGGTTTATGTACCATCCTTCCTCGGTCAGGGATGAAGCGAAATCCCCATATTAGAGAAGGGGGGGGGGGATGCCGACAGAATAGCGCGTTTTGATTACAAAAAGATATTCGGTATATCCGGATATTCTTAAACAGAAAAAGTGCAGATGAAGATAAAACTATCAGAATAGTTGTGGGCAGACTAGTTGTGCCTCGCATGATCAAATTAGGAAGTTTATTACTTGTTGCCGTACATTTACCGAATTTTTTCTCGGCGTTCAAGCTGTTTGACTAAAAATTCGTCGCAACAAGAATTATTTATCGTGAGTCCCCCCCCCCCAAAAAAAAGACGGATAAACATTTTGGCGACAGAAAACTGGATTTGTGCTGACAAATTAATATTGGGAGGGGGTTGCAGCACGTCTCTGGTCACGAGGTTTTATCCATCATAAAAACAGTCAAAAAATGTGATAAGGGCTAAAAGCACCACTCTTTATTTTAATTGATAAGCCATTTTTGTTGCCAAATTATTTCATATTAGGAAGAAGGGTGTTATTTCAACCTTACTTTCCATTTTATATGAAGATATATCAATAACACAATTAAGCAGATATTTCTCTTTTAAAATGAAAATTAAGATTTTAAATGGACGCACTTAAGTATCAGAAAAAAATCTTGTTCATTTGAATTACTATGAAAAATCTCCTAAGAATGGTTTCATGCGTTTTTATTGGAGGGGAAGCTTTATTTGCGGGAGGCATTGAAAATTTTCATAAACTGTTTGATTACTTCAATCAGCTTGTTCCTGTGGAGATTAGTGTTTATTGGAAAACTTACTGGTTAATGAAGAACTCCAGCATACAAAATTGTGATGGAGAAATGCCAATAAAAAAATCTACACAAGGTTATTTGATATTTGACATTGTACCAACAATTTTCTGGATAGTTTTCAAACTTCCAACTTTATTTGGTTTGTTTGTTTTGAATTTCGCGCTACACAAGGGCTATCTGCGCCGTCCAATATTTAGCAGTGTAAGACTAGAGGGAAGGCAGCTAGTCATCACCACCCACCGCCAATTCTTGGGCTACTCTTTTCCCAACGAATAGTTGGATTGACCGTCACATTATAACGCCCCCGGTTGAAAGGGCGAGCATATTTGGTGTGACGGGATTCGAACCCGCGACCCACAGATTGCGAGTCGAGCACTCTAACCACCTGGCCATGCCAGGCCCTCTCATTTGGTAGCTTAATTAGACAAAATTTAGTGTGTGTGTTTAGGTTCTAATGATTTAAACGTTGTTGGCAAAGAGCAAATATTTACAAGTGTTTACTACTCATATCACTTGAAATTAATTACATGTATTTATTCAACGCTGAATAGCCTAGTTGTGTAACATAAAGAAATGCATGGTTCAGAGCAGAAGCTGTTCTGTCAGATTGACTCGGGTTTACCTAGAAATTTGCTTTACATTTTATATAAATTACTTTTTTTTTCTTTATCACATCTTCCCATTCCCATGTGAGCTAAATAAAACAAAACATAACAACCAATGAAACAGGTCATGCAAAAATATTTAATATTTGTCTGAAAATATTACACGTACATGTAATATAACATTAGTATATAACGTTAAAGTAACTTTTAAAACTTTATATAATGCACTTCAGTAAATGCTAAATATGTCACAACTAAAACAACCATTTATCTTCATTTGTCCTTACATAGCCTAAGGTAAACCCTTGTTAAACAAAACCCTTCAAAACTTCAAACTTTGTTAACTTTGTTAAACTTCAAAAACCCTTGTTTTGAAGTTAAAACACTAAATTACTTCCAACACAGTTGCAAACTATCCTTACATTTTCAAAGAAAGTTAAGATACTTTCCATATACTTGCTTCAACGTAGCGAAATTCAGAAGTGAATGAAACACATCTTTACCTTGGTTATTACACATCAACTACAGTCTGAACACAAAAATTCTCCCTCATTCTACTGCAAACTCATTAGCTCATTCTTTTTTATTAACCTGCATTTTTTGTAATAATTATTGATCACAAAAAATACCAAATAAAAATTGCTAAATATTCAAAAATATTAACGTAATTATAAAGCTGCATCTTGTATTTCAACAATCAACCTAAAAACTCAACAAAATAGCTTCTGCACAAATATATAGCATCCAGCTATTAATACATTTTATAAAGACAGTAACATACAAAATAATCAACAAAAAAAAACAATATTATCCATTATTCGTTGGCCGATCACTTAAGACTTGTTTTTTTAACAGGTAACAATTTTATAACAATGCACTTTATACAAGTAACATAATGTGACAAATTTTGAAATAACCAGTAGTAGAAATAGCAATCCATATCAATGAGATTCATAAAACAGTGAGATGTATATCACTGGTAAATCACTTATTTTGTTCTGTACATGCATAAGATTTACAATTTATTAACAGAATTAATATATTAAATGTAGAGAACAAAAAAAGTGGCAATTTCAAGTAGATTTACTAAATCTTACTTAGATGGTATTTATCTTTCAGCATTTTCATGATACAAGTGTATTATAAGGTGTCCCAAAAGTTATTTGCAGTTTCTTTATGTTTTTGGAGATTGTGTTGATAAACGTGTGGAGCAGTACTGTATAAATTTTGAAGATATACTGTAAACATGTATAGGCTTTCTGCATACAGCAACTGACTTTTTTGACACTATGCGTTTTCTAAAAAATGTGGACCTTGAATGCTTCTTTGTACTGGTACAATATTTGAAACTTGCATCTTTTAAATAATTTTTGGACTTTTGTACAAAAGTATACTGTACTACTTTTTTTTTGTAAAATTGCGTAAAGCCACGTTTTATATCTTTTTAAGTATTTATACAAAAGTACATTTTTAGATGCATTTACATTTTCTCGATTTTATGAATATTTGCACAAAAACACATTTTTGTCATTTTTACCCGAATTTGCAAAAAAAACTGCAATTTCTTTTTTATCAGTATACATGTAATGGTATATTTTCAATCTCTTGTGTATAAAAACACAAGTTCTATATTCTTACAACAGTTTTCATAAAAGTGTATTTTGATTCAGTTTGAGTATTCTACATTTTAAAAGGAAGTATGTGAAGTTACAATACCTATGTTTTACAGTATTTGTATAAAAAGTGTTTATTTCGTCCAGTGTAACTACGTTTCTTAGAGATCCTAAAATAATTTGAAACCAACAATTATCAGGTACAAAGTACAAACTTTAAAGCTAAAAAAAATAATATGCCTAAAATATTACTTAAAAACAGCTTTATCTTAAACAAAATAACGTTATAAATTGTTATGAATATTAAAGCTACATATATTTTTAATATTTCTTTTGTCTATATTGCACTTATGACAAAACTTAAAGCCGAGCTCGAAATATATTAGGCTCAAGCTCACTAACAGATTTTTGAAGCAGTTTCATAACATCTCCAGCTGTTCCCCAAAAAACTGTAATCCCAGATCCTCCATGGCCATAGTGGTGAATAACCTTTAAAAAGAAATTAAAAAATAATATCAAGATGTAGATATGTTTGCACAAGAATATTCTTAACATGTTAATGTCCTACCTACATCAGAATCAAGTTCCTAAGTACAAATGAAGAGATACTGAGACAGAACATCCATGACAATTTTTTAAGTATTTCGATATCTGGGTGTAACACTAATAAGAACCTAACCATCTTCACTCTGTCCACCATGGGGAAATCAAACACCAAATTTTTTGTGTTGTGAGTCTGAGGTGTATGCAAGGATGTGACCCTGAGTTTTAGCAATAAGCTCTGGAGTTTATATATATAAAAGAAAACAGGAGTTAATAAAAGTTTAATCCGCAATTTCTCAATGACTAAATATTAATGATATTTCTCGAATAATACCATTTAAGCAGAATATTATGGGATCATCCTACTAACATCTATAAACTGAAGTTTTCTTATGTATTATAAAATACCAAGATTGAATGAGTCTTTCTAATAAAGTTAAGTTTTTATAATTAGATATCCTGATAGAACTGAATTTATTGCACAGTTTGAAAATAAAGTGCTAACAAGGCTTTCAAATGACAAATACGCACATGTTAGTGCAATCCTAGTCCTTAATGATGAGTTAATATTAACACATTAGTCGTACTTTTAAAATTATGAAAGAAGGACTTCTTTTAGAACAAGTAATTCTAAAGTTCAATAAAAATTATATTTATAATACAAAATATTATGACACTTAGAATATTATTTATTAAGTAATGTAATAACTTGGAATGATGTTACATAATTACAGGGCACGTCAACTTAGGCACTTCAACAAATTTTACAGAATTTGTTAGACGTGCTATCTTTTTAATTCGAAACAAGTTTGAAAATGGCAGTTCCATTCTCTTTGAAAACTGCAAAGTATATTCATGTTAGTGTCAATGGTCCATTATTCATTGCAAATTCATTGTTTTAGATGTTTGTTGTCCCTGATCTTCTCTTTGTATGCATGTGCCTTGAGCAGTCCCCACAAAAACATATCCATGGGAATCTAATCCCGAGATCTAGGGGCCCATTTCTGGGGACTACGTCTGCCAATCAAATGTCCTGAGAAGGTGTCATTAATTAAGAAAAAGTAAGACAAGCTTCAAATCACCTATGATTCCAGATTTTTTAGACGCCGTGTAGAGTAAATTACATCTCATGTTGAGCTCTTTATTTCATTACTTCCAAATCCTGATTAGGCTTAAAACATTATGGCTAAAACAAAAATTTCAATCTCAATGCCATAGAAAATCTAACAATCATACTTAATGATGAAAAATTTACCATGGAAAAATGTTAAGTACTTTTTATTACCTGTATTTTCTTCCCATTACTTCCAACAACAACTTCTCTGCTTAGTTTGGGACCTTTGGAACATCCTGGACGTAAGCCAACCCATTCTTTAACAATTTCAGCATGCTACCATAATATTAATCAGTCCAGTTTAATTTAAAAGAAACAATATTATTTTTAAGCAAAGTTGAAACTCAATTCAAATGCTAAAAACAAAAACAAAATTCCAATAAGTTAATTTGTTATCGTTCAAGGAAATGAAATTTACAAAATCAGTAAGCTAGAAAAGAATGACATCTATTCCAAATTTTATATGATTAACTTAACAATAATAAATGAATTTATAACAACAGTATACTAGAAAAGAACAATATCTGTTCAACTTCAATATCAAGTTAACAATAAGAAATGAATTTAGAGTACCAGTAAGCTAGAAAACAATGCATGACATCTATTTGAAATTCTATATCATTATCGTAGCAATAACAAATGATTTTACACTATCAAAAAACTAGATAATAATAGCATCTATAATTCCCTATAACTGGCAGTTCAAAATTAGGAACAGAAGCAGATAGCCTTTAGTATGATTGAAATAACTCAAAAGCAAAGAACTAAAAATAAAAACCCCATGGCTGAAAAGGCAAGCATGTTCGATGGCAATGTAATGAAACCTACAACAGTTGAAATATACTAAATTACAAGCATAAATTTACTTATTTATTTTTGATAAACAACAACAAAAAATCAATAAATAAAAATTTGTAAGTATCAGTCATTTTAATTAGGGTAATGAAACACAACACACATATAAAACTTCTACCTCATAATTTTATATCTTATGGAACATTATAAAAACATACTTTATGATCAATTATGCCCAAACAGGCTATGACTGCAATATAGCCTTCATGAAGAGCAATGACAAATATTTAATAAGGATAGTGATGTATGAATTGTCATTTTTCAGATTCAAAATAAATTTTTGGCTCATTTAATAACTTGCTCTAAAATATTGTTGTGTACAAAATGACATTTTCTACCAATGACAATCTTATTCTCCTCTACATCTAACAAGTGTTCCTTTGTACACTGATGATGCACCTAAAGAATTCATGTGGTTGATCTCCTAGATGTAGTTGTGTTTATACAAAATCATAAACTCAATCCCCAGAACTAAGAGTATATAACTTATTTTAACCTCTACCTAACTGTAATTTCACAAGTCACTGTTATGTTTAATAACATATTTATAACCAATGTCACTGAGTAATGTTTATTTTTGTCAAATAAAATTCAGTAGTTTTAATAAAGTAGTCTTTTGAAGGCATCAGGGTTCAAATCTGAAGATGAAGCCTAAGAAATAGCTACGATATCCAAAGAAGACAATAGGCATGCAAGTTATCCACTCCCAGAACATGGTAACACTGAATAACTTTTGGGTGATCGTAGAGTCTAGCACTGGAGAAACATCTTTCAAGTGGCTGCCTTATCAACTGTTGGCAGTAAGTTATGCATCTACCATGGTCATAATGAGTAATGGGGGCAGTGTGGCTCAGTGGCTTCTCAGTTGTAATCAGAAGACTGTGAGTTCGAGGATTGCTTGTAACCTGCTACCTTGAGCAAGACATTTTACCCCATTTGTTTCTGTTAGCTGGAAGGTTAACCTGCAATATATCATTCCCATCCAGGGAAGTTGTGTCCCCATTATTATCTGCTTGTGCCTATCAAAACTGGAGTTTGGCACTGGTTTCTAAGTGCCATCTTGACCTTGAGTCTCGTTTGAAAGAAACCTATGTAACAGCATGTATCATATTTTCAGCTTGTAAAGGTTTTGTACTACATTTTGTATATGAGATTTTTTAATCCTAAACTGTGTACATGAAAATTTAACTTAATTCTAAATCATTGTACCAGAAGATATCCATCATATTAAACAAAAAATAGTTTTAAAATGTCTTAAAAAAAACTAAAATTCACTATACCTGTAGGCTAGGTATCAGTTCACAACAGCCTTTCCAAATTTTCTTACTGTCCTCTAGGTAAATATCTTTGTTCCAGTCCCCAGCCTGACGGGTACCTCCAAGAACAACTGTGTCTGTACTAAATATTAGTTCCACTAGTTTATACACAGGTATATAGCTATAACAGTTGTGCATTAAATATTTTTACAATTCATCTTCTCTTATTCACAAAAACAAAATTTTGCAATAAAAATAAAATATTTTAGATGTGTTTTTAGTAATTTTCAAACTATTGTCAAACCTTAGCATATTTTACACAAGACTTTCCAGGTCTGTTTATGTTTCGAAATTGTTGACACCTTGATCTAAAATGTTGGTGTGTTTTACTGACTGATGAGTCACACGTAATAAAGACATTTTAATGACAATAAATCAAGAGCTTTGCAACATATTCTAGTGTTGAAACTCATTTACTTTCATTAATTACAATTATTGCTTTAGATAAATTTGAATTGTAACATACTCAGATATGATTGCATTGTATGTGATTTGCTATGGTAGAAAAAATATAGTTTAGACGCGCATTTCTGTGAGTCATGTCTGAAATTTCATATAAATAATTTAAAAAATTATCTATGGAATAAAAAATATTTTTTAACATTAAATTTATATTAATCAAAACACCAAACTTTGGAAAACAGCTTAACGTGTAGCATGGACTTTTTTTTTCAAAACAAAAAACATCAATAGGCTTGGGGGTCTGCAAAAATATTTTAAATTAAAAGGAGTCCTTGGGTTACTAAAGTTTAAAAACTACTGAATTAAACAATAATAGTTATTTAAATCCTTGTTAAAGGTACTAAAATAAAATCTACAATAATCCGAAATTATAAACTTCTTTTTAGGATGTAGAACACCTGAACAAGTGGAACATGACATTCAGCATTAATATCATGCAGAGTAGCACTAATTTTCAATTCCTTCATACACTAATATCAGTATTTTTTAATACCTTTTTATACATGCAACATCCTAATACTGGATATACAGTTTTAGCCCATTACAACAAAAGTAATTTCTTGTTCATATGTTATGTTTTGTTACTTTCCTAATGTTCAATGTACGTCAAACGAATACTCTAAAGATATTTATTTAATGGTGCATATACTTGATGAATGATACTACATTTTGACAAATGCACTGAAATACATGTTTTAGAGTGGCATGAGTAAATATAAACCAATAAAATCTAGACACAAATCATATGAAAACTTGAATTAAATAAATTCAAACTTCTTGAGTGAGGTGCAAAGATTAGTTGATCTAAGTCATCCACTGAGAATTCTTAACTGTACATAAATAAACAGTTTAAAGAAAATTATGCAAAACATAGTTATCAATTTAGACTCAGTTAAATGAAATTCAAGGAAAAGATCATATTTTACCAATACAAAAAAAGGCATTCATATATTTCTTAGAATCAGTGTTGGAAACCTTCTTAAATGACTAGAAAGTCGTCACAAACAATTTGATAAAATGTACAGTCAAGTCTTGGGGAAACATCCCAATGGTTATAAATTCAAATACTTTTTTAAATTTGTATTTGTGATTATTTTACTTTATTACAACGATAATTAAAATTACATCACATATACAAACTTTGGTCTCAACTGATCACACTGTATGTCACCTACAAATAACAACAAAACTACACTCAAGAATAAGTTAAATTAATTATATCTATACTGTGATTCACAATGCTAGGACAGATATTTACTACTGGAATTAAACAATAAAACACACAGAGACACAACTTAAATGGATTAAGATATGACTAATAACAGTATATTATTTTTTATAAACACACTTACTTTGGTAAAATGTAGAAGTCTTCCCCTCCAAGAAAAATATGCTTGACCCATGGAGCTTTTACCTAGAAGTTTTAAAAAACCTCATTTAAACAGTATAAAGGGAACAATAATTTTTAGATGAGTAATAAGTATACATGTCAATTTAAATGAAATTCAAATATATTTCCAATCCTACACATATAGTACCCAAAACACGTTTTGGCTGTTAATTTCCTGATGTTATCATGTGTAAAGTTCTGAGCCAGACAATGATCAGTTACCAAACTAAACAAGCAAACAAACAAATAAAAAACATCACTGTAGTGCAAACCACTCTCAATGGAGAAGTATATCCACAAGAAAGGATAAAGTGCATCATACAAATTAAAGGCTCCCAAACAGGATGTAAAGTAATGGATGAGAATTTTTAACCTATAAGAAACTAATCACTCATCAAGGAAATTTGAGAATAAGCTTGTATATCATAAAAAAAGAGAATAAAGAATGATACCAGAAATAAATGAGCAAACATTCTCATAAAGATTGACTGTAAAAGACAAAGACATTGTCAAATTTAAAGAAAAAAATATTTAAAATAGCCCTAAATACATTACGAAAACAAAAGCACACATGCAACATATCATAAAGATGTTGAACATAAAAACAATTTAAGAAGATGAGAGCAGGTTCATCTCATTTTGCATAGAGAAATTATCTTATTTTCAAAGAGCTCTTGAAAGAGAAAGTGGATATAACATCGAAGAATAATAAATTGGAATGACAGAAGTTTATTATGATAATTCAAATTTATTGATAAAGATATATACGTTTGTGACTTTAATGTTTAATAAGGTTATAAGCAACTGAACATTTAGAAATTCTTACAGAATGCTGATATTACCCCAATTCACAGATGCAAAAAAATAAAGAGTATTGTTTTCACATGTGAATTTTATTTTTTACTTTTAAAACATGAATTTGACACTTAAGACTTCAAATTATAGAATTTAAAGAAAATGTGATTTCTCAGCTTTTAATATTACAAACAACAAATCCCTTATTGACAATCTGTCAACAGATTAGAGGGAAAATAATTATAATTTGTTTTTTTAATACGTGTGTATTTTTAATTCTTTTTCAACAAAGCTTCTGTTCATTATCTTAAAGTGAAGAATGCTTCCTTCAATTCTTAAAGAAAAAATGCTTACAAGTTGAAGAAAAAAAAAAAGATACAGTACTCTGAACACCTGGCCCCGGATTGGCCGAATATCAGGATCTGGAACAACACGTGCAGCCTCCACACCAGTGCAGTTGATTACAATGTCATATTCTCCAGCAAGCTAGACCCATTTAACAGTAAATTTATATTTCATCACATACAAATTACAGTACATTTACTTGCCAAAATATTTACATAGCTAACAAATATGCTATACTGTTTTTACCTCAGAAATATGCAGTGTTCTCATACTTCATATTGCTATATACTTGCGTGTATCATAGTCTTTACACCTAGCATACTGATCACAGAATTCTTACCTCAAATGTGGAAGTCCTTTCACATCATATATGTCAGTCCCCTTACCTGGCACCCATACCATTGTCTGTCTTCATTCCTCAAAAATAGGAGTTAACTAACTTCACATCAGTCCCCTTACCTAGTACTGTCTGTCGTTATTCCTCATATACAAGAGTTCTCTAATCTCACATCACAGTCCCCATACCTAGTACTGTCTGTCGTTATTCCTCATATACAAGAGTTCTCTAATCTCACATCATAGTCCCCATACCTAGTACCTATATCACTGTCTGTCGTTATTCCTCATATACAGGAGTTCTCTAATCTCACATCACAGTCCCCATACCTAGTACCTATATCACTGTCTGTCGTTATTCCTCATATACAGGAGTTCTCTAATCTCACATCACAGTCCCCATACCTGGTACCTATATCACTGTCTGTCGTTATTCCTCATATATGGGAGTTCTCTTATCTCACATCATAGTCCCTATACCTAGTACCTATATCACTGTCTGTCCTTATTCCTCATATAAGAGAGTTCTCTAATCTCACATCATATTCCACATTCCTAGTACCTATATCACTGTCTGTCATTATTCCTCATATACGGGAGTTCTCTAATCTCACATCATAGTCCCCATACTTAGTATCTATATCGCTGTCTGTCCTTATTCATCATATACGTGAGTTCTCTCATTTCACATCACAGTCCCCATACCTAGTACCTATATCACTGTCTGTCCTTATTCATCATATAAGGGAGTTCTCTAATCTCACATCATAGTCCCCATACCTAGTACCTATATCACTGTCTGTCCTTATTCCTCATATAAGGGAGTTCTCTAATCTCACATCACATTCCACACACCTAGTACCTATATCACTGTCTGTCCTTATTCATCATATGAGATTTCTCTAATCTCACATCATATTCCACATACCTAGTACCTATATCACTATCTGTCATTATTCATCATATACGGGAGTTCTCTAATCTCCCATCATAGTTGCCATACCTAGTACCTATATCACTGTCTGTCCTTATTCATCATATAAGAGAGTTCTCTAATCTCACATCATAGTCCCCATACCTAGTACCTATATCACTGTCTGTCCTTATTCCTCATATAAGGGAGTTCTCTAATCTCACATCATATTCCACACACCTAGTACCTATATCACTGTCTGTCCTTATTCCTCACATCCATCATACTTTTCTTAGTATGTCCAATTAACCTTGCTTGAAGAATATACCAGTCTCTTCACCAAAAAATATGACATAGTCCAATTACATAACACATTTATATGCTTAAGTCACACATATAACTCTGCTTCATACCTCATGTGCATGAATAGTTAATTGTCTTGCCTTTCACATTAGCTCTTAGGGCCATAAATATCTCATAATCTATTTCACCTGAAATACACACCTTATACATTATATTCCTCCTCCCTGATCTACATGGCATAGCCTTCTGCGACTCACACATGCTACATTTTAAACCTCACACGACATAACCCTCATACCTACAATACACGATAAAGCCCTCTTATATCAGTCTTCTTATCCATAATTTGAGTTGTCTTTTACTAACTACGGTGACACTATATTTACATAGGATTTCAATAATATGCAATACTGATGGTACCTATTTATTCTTCTGAATTATTTAGCAGACAAGTGTTTAAAAAACTGAAATAAATATAAAGCCCATATTTATTTTGAGTCTCCTTATCTGCCGTACAGGGTAGTGAAAAAGTTGTGAACCACCATAACACTTAAATGTCTCACAACAGGATCACTTTCCCACATTCCTGCAGTCAGTGACATCCTATTCATTTCTTGTAACAAAGAAAAAAAAGTCAATGAAAACACAAATGTGACTTAAAAAATCATGCAAGGGTTAGAGAAATATCATGGTGGTACATGGATTTGGCATCACCCTCCTCATTACATAGCTCTCTTATATGACATGCATGCATGTTACACTTCACTTCTTGCACAAACTATAAAAATCTTACTTCATACAGATGTGTTAATGTTAAAATTTTCCTACAATGAAAATACATTTCCAATAGATACCTCCACTCATGGTTATAGCTATTCTTGATTTGACTGCTCTCTAGTACACAGATTTTTGCCTGCCACTAGCCTTGAACTCCTACCCAATTCCACATGTATACCATGTAGTTCAACTGTGTTTAAGTACACAAATTAGCATGCGACAACTCTCTCCCAATAGAGTGTGACAGAAAATCCTATTGCAGCTGACTCTCTCTATGCAGTTGAACCAAATATTTACCTTGAGATTAGGCATGGAAAAACAACACCAGAAGTGGGGAGGATGGGTAAGAAGTGTAAAAAGAGGTAAACATCTATCAGAAATATATTTTCAGTGTAGGAAAATATTAACTACTGATATGATTACTTACCTCCTCTCACAGTTACAGCTAGAATCCCACATTGAGCAGGTGGACAAACCAGTGTAAAATTACTAGAGAAGTGCCCTTCAAAAACACCTGAAGTGTGCCACCTCTATGTAAAGGAAACACACCCAAGGAGACTGCATCACTTCTGAACCGGGTATACTCTTTGCCCAAGTGGAGCCAACTGGTGTTGTGTTGTAATGAAAGGGCAGAACAAGTGATCCATCCAAAAGGAAGAGAAATGTGTAGAATGGATAGGGGTGCATCAGACCATAATTGGGAGGTCAACTCCAGTCCAGATCAGTAGAAACCGGGAGGAATTTAACTGGCCCCTAGCAGGAGGAGGGTGCTCAACCATTGAACTTATGTGTAGGAACCAGAAGGGAAAAGGAGCCTCCATTCTGAGAACCTAAACCAACATGTGTGGAAATCCAAAACAACTTGGAACAACAAACCCTGGGAACGTAGATCTTAACAATGCCAAGAAGGTGAAAATGCAACATGGAGGGACAATTCCAGTTCAAAAACAATTGGCATTGGGGATATATCATCCAGTCCACACTAGAAGGAGGTTCCCAGCCCACTCACATGTGAGAAATTATGTTGGCTGGTCCAGCTCCAACCAAAACCAGTCATCCAGGAACTGACATCCATGAGGTGGTAAGAGGAAGTGTTCCAAGTCAGAGGGGCAAACTACAAATGAGATGGAAAAATCCAGTCCAGACCAGTGGCATCTCGATTAAAACATCAGACCCATGGCAGGAGGATAGTCACACCTTCTACACAAGCAGAACATCACCACCCTAATCTTGACTGAGTGGAACTGTGCACACTCAGGAGAATTCCTCCATGACAGATTACTCCAGTTGGGAAGTGGTAAGGACTCCCATACTCCACTTGTAAAAAAGAAGGGGAAGAAATGCATTGGAGAGCCCAGAGAAAAAATTCACCAGAGAAAGTGCAATGGGTGACCATGAAATCTATTTTGAAAAGGAGACCATTCCTGATTCCCAGCAATCTAAGGAACATTAAAGATGGACAGCACTCTCTTTCTACTTTACCCATGAGTGTAAGATCCAGTACAAACATATTTATGATGCAATATACCACGAGGATGAACATGCAAGTGGCCTTGTGGAAAACCCCATCTGGTGATGTAAGAGACAACCATCGAGTTAATGAAATAAATCATAATTGTCTTGCCCCTTTTAGATGACAGAAAATGAACCATCGCCTGATAAAAAACAGGGACAACATGGCATTGGGGGGTACCTTTTCCTTCTACCCATCAGGATGGCCATGTCTTTACAGATGCCTTTTTGTCAGGATGGGGTGTGTGCTGCATTACACAAGAGATCTCGGGCCATTGGTCTCGAGAGGAGTTAGGTCTTCACATCAACCTTTTGTTACTCCTTGCTGAACTACCAGAGGAAGTTAGACTGAAGAGAATCAGGAAAGGATATTTGTAAATCCAGTAGGTCACTGATGATGTGCCACTGAACTTGTAGTAACCACTACAAAGAATGCACACAGGCATGGCCCAGAGGGATAAGTGCCTCCAGTGATGCCCAAGTCCCCAAAAGAAGCAGAACCTCTCATGCGGGGAGAGAAGGTGATGATAATGCCTTCTGAACTAAAAACTCCATGGATCATAGACAAAGAGGAGCAGGCTGGGCTCGACTGAGATGGGAGTTCAAAAGTACCCCCAGATCAACAAGATATCAATAAAACAACCCAACCGATCAGCTTCTCTGAGGAGAAGTTGGGTGTGTGAGGAAGACTCTGCAAAGAATGAAGCCAGTCCTTCATAAGATGATGGAATTGATAAAAATTATCCTCGTGGATGAAATGTAGAAAATGACATGAAGCCCTAGCAATAAGGATGTGAAGATAAACATCAGACACATCAAAACTCTTCATTCTAAGCCCTGGAAGAAAGGTCCATCTGCGAAGCAGTTAGGATTTCACTGTGAACCGAGGCACATTGAGGAAACAATTCAAATGGAAGAGATCAAACACAGGATACCAATCCTCAGTCTTCATGGGGATGACAAAAGTTGGGAAAAGAACCCTGGAAGCACAGGAGAAACCTGTCTAATGGCACCCTTGATGAGAAGGACTTAAACTACTTCTGTGAGGCACTGGTGGGAAATGGGATTATAAGGAAAGGAACTGGGACAAAAGAAAAAGTCAGGGGTGTGAGGAAAAAGAGGGAGAGTTCTTCTGACAAAACTCAAATGACCCAAAGGTCGGTGGTAAAAGACTCCCACAATTCTGTGAAACGAGCAAGCTTGGCTCTCACAAGATCCAAATCCACAGAGTAGCCACCAGTAACACTGCCTTCATACAGAGTGTACTGTAAGTGAACAATGGACTGATGTGTAGACATGGTTACTGTCGGCAGCCATTGTAGTCATAATAGTAAATTGTAAGTTCAAAAATATTGACTGACTACCAGTAACTGAGTGAGAAATAGAATTCGCAATCAAATAAAGAAATCCCACTTGACTGTAGATTATAAACAATACTTTGAAATGCAAAACTCAGTAACTGAATATTTTCAAAATGCACTAAAGAAAACAAAAGTCTGAAATCAAGCACTAGGCCTTAACACTATCATGCCAAATCAAGAAGTGAAGATTGGATTCAACTGCATAGAGGGAGTCAGCTGTAATAGGAAGGTGTGTCACTCTCCTATTGGCAGAGGTGTGTGTGTGTGTGTGTATATATATACCTGTTAGAGATTTATTTTCTTTTTTTACCAGAGGTGAAACTGAAAATAGTATCTGTGAAGTAGAGGCGTAATGCTATATAAAATCATTAAACAGTTGGTCTGCTGTATAATATCGAATAATGAATTTGACAAAATGTCATAACATTATTCACATACCTAAATTAAATTAAGTTACTATATGGTGAAGTAAAATGGACTCAAAGCCCCATATTATATACACTTCTCCATTATAAGAGGCCTAATGGTATTTCTTTGGTTTCCTGACCCAAGCCGTTGCTAGGCATAACTAAAGTAACACTACCACAAATTCTTGATGGTACATATATACGTGCAGATTTTTCAATAAAATTATTTAAAACCTAATTACAACATTAATGCACGATTAAAACTTACTCTCTTCTCTTTTTTTCTTTCTCTTATTGAATTATTTAATTCAACACAAAATGAACAAATAGTCCAAGAGTAAATTTGACCTTTGGCTGCAAAGTGTGTTAGACCATATTATTTCACTTTTCTCTTTTTACAATAACTGATAATTCATTAGAACTTATTGAAATTTTATATTTAAACACAATGATTTTCAGTTTTTAAACTATGATACAGAGAGGTTGGGGCAAGTAATAATAATAATAAGTTTGGACTTGACTAACAACTTTCCAATACAGAATAGGGCTTTTACTATTACACCTCTTTACAAAATTTGTTAACGGAGGCAGTGCTAATTTCAAAGGCAGCCAACTTTTAAGAAAATAATGAGCAGATGGACCTGTTACAACATATATGGGATACAAACAGAAATTAAGAGCCAGAATTTTGTATGGGGGGGGGAATGCAGCCAAAACAAAATGTGTGTAAATAATAAAAACCTTTAAACACAAATAATAAAACTAGAAAAGCATGTTCCTTACCTCACTTAACTTATTGATCTTTCTTTGAACAATTTTACCACCTTTTGCTTGAAAACTAAAAAAAACAATAAAAATAATACTTATATGGTCTAATATTTAAAAAAAAAACAAGCACATGTAATGATGTTTTTTTAGGGTATATAATTTTAATTATATATCTGGACAACACTAATCAGTAACTTGGTGATGTAAACTTTACAAAATTATACCATTCACTGTTGCGTACAGGCATAACTATGCGTGAAATGTTGGTGTGTAAAGCTGCATGAAAATTACAACAATAATGAAATATTAAAACACATGCAAGTCATTTAGAAAGCTTCTGTACCTGAAACTCCATAAATAAACAACTGCATTATATAGTTACTCATATTCTAGAACATCTCAAGAAAATGTATGCAAAAAAAAATTCAATATACATCTTTCATCTTCTAATATTACTTGAATTTTTACTGTTTTTGTTTTATTTTTCAATGGTTTAATCATTAAATGTAAATTCTAAAATTTAGAAAGATTACTTGACCTTCAGATTTTCTTTGTAAATAATATTTAGTCAAAGAGCATCTTTAAATGTTACATGTATATTTATAATACAAATCTTAAACAAAAATGCTGTACAACAAAACCAAATCACCAGGATACAGGCTATAATGTGGGTTATAAGATGTATCCTAGATCACCAGGATACAGGCTATAATGTGGGTTATAAGATGTATCCTAGATTTATAGGTGACTGAGAAAGTAGAACTCACACAGCAGTGGAATACACTGTCTATCATTCTTAATGTGTTTTTTTTTTACATAAGTGTACTGTTTCATTACTAAAACGTTTTAAAATCCCTTATGAGAATTATAATTCATTTGCTCTCTTCTGTAGCTATGTGGATAATAAAAATAACAGTTTGTTACAAAATTTCAACCATGCTGGCTGCTTAATTCTGTTTCATATCTTGATAACAGGAAGGTTAATTACCAGTTGGAATTTCTCAAAGAACTCATCATCGTAAGTGATTACTTTTTGGAGTATTTTATACAGTTGTAATTTAGAAGTGCTTTATAACTCTTTCTTTGCTAAAGGAGGGGGGGGTGATTTTATATTTCAGTAATTCGTATCTGTATGTTGAAAAATGCAAACTATTTTAGTGGTACACAGCAACAGAAATATCAATTTGTATGAGTCAGGTCTAGAAATGCTGATGTTTTTGCTTTAACTTATTGATATATTGATGTCATTAATCTCAATAATTCATTTTATTAACACTACTTACCAAATAGAATTAGAAATTGTTAATACTTCAATTTCTGTATTAGAAGCACATTATTTACATCTGGAAATTAAAAGAAAGAATTCTTCCTCTCCTACATACAGCCTCCCCTCTCCTGACAGTAATGTTCCACATTCTACTTTTATAAGTATTATAACATAACAACTACTCAGATTATGTAGAATTTCTAACAAGTTGTATTTTCTCCTAATGTTGTAATAAAAATTAATACTTAATGGATTTTATAAACAAATATTAAATAAATTTATTGAAATATTTTGTAACTATAAAAATATATTACATAAATATTAAGAAGTAAAAAGTGTGAAAAACGTTTAAATATTTTTTTTTAACAAGAAACCTTGGCACTATTTTCATGCATGTATTAACATCATTAACACACATGGATACATAGGCTCATATAAAAGGTAGAAGAGTATTTAAAAATTAGTAGTTACAGTATACTTTGGAGTGGAGGATGGGTGTCACACTAGTTCAGACAACTTGGTAGGGAGTTTATTCTAATATACTCTTTTCTGATGTGTTACAAATATTACCTTATTAATTTGAGTCTTTACTACCATAATAAGGGATTGAATGCCAACTTTAGGAGGTAAGGTATTCTTACTCAGCACCCTTAATGGTAGGACTTTTTTCTTTCTCTTTCTTTTCTTCTAAGAGCAGTCACCTTCCCACAACTGTCTGCAGTGATGGGTGATATAGATGTAGGATGTTGTGGGCTTGAGCACCCACATCTCGTTCTTCTAAGTTATTTTCTTTTCTTAATTTCTGTACATTTTCTTTAACATGTGAGACTGGCAAACAGAGGTTAAGACTGGTAGATAGTGTATCCCCACCACAGGGCGAGTCCTACTTCCAGTCACCTCCAAAACGCAAGGCACATTATAGCCTCTACCCTGGTGATCCCTTTAACTTATGCAGTGTCTTTAATGTAGTTTTTATATAGTTTGGGCCTATTTTGTTAGTTAAAATGTGTATACAGACACACACATACACAGTTATTATTACTGATAACTTACAGTTCTAAAGTAAGGAATCCTGTTTCTGAATTACAACTCCTGGAAGTAAAAATCTTAAACCATTACATTTACAGTGAAGAAGTTTCAACACAGCTAGAGAACACTCAAGTGTTTAGCCTCAGAGAATTTGTTACTCACCTCTTCATTAGCTGGGGTAACAGCTTAGAGCATTCAACATAAATTGATGTTACAAACACACCATACCTATTAAAAAAAAAAAACAAGAATAAACCAGTATAGTAATCAGTAAAACAGTAGAAATCCATTGGTTACTACTATAATGGTAAATTATGTATTGCATTTTTAGAATTAAAATTAGAATCACTTACACATCTCTGGATGAATTGAGAGTTAGTACTTTTTTCTTTTATCACTCCTTATTCATCATTCTATAACATATCTTGTAAACTATCACTTGTGAACAATTATGAAAGGTTCAGAACCCTGCTCCATCAATAAAAAGTACCAAACAGTTTTTGCATTAGATACCAACTATTCTTAAACAAAAAATACAAGAGGAAGCAATAAGATTGTGTCAAAATTTATGTAGCTACTTCAACTTCACTTTTAATTCTAACATATAAACTTGAGTAAGTTAATGATCTTCTGAATAGATATAAACCCCTTTTGAAAAGGTATGGAGGGGGGTGAAACAAGTAGAACAATGATCCATCTCCAGCAGAGAAATTTGAAATATAGAATACCAGGCTACACAAGAGTCAAGAAATTGTTTCAGATGAAAGAAATAGACAAAAGACAGGAAATAAGCAAACAGTGTATGAAGTCCCATAGTTCAAAAGGGGGACAGAGGATAATAATATGTTTAGGTACAGTTCATATTAGTCTTATGATAAACATCCCACATGGCTTAAGAGCTTAAATAGTCCTATTATCCTCAAAAGTCATTTGAGGAGAAACATTTAAGAAGAGTGATGAATAGTGTACACAAACAATGCCAGACTTTATACATCAAGAGCAGTGAGGTCTCATGGCCTAGTGCAACAGTGTATTAGCTTTTCACTTTATATAAGAGGACCCTAACCAAGCCAGATAACTTAGATAAGCCAGATAAACATAACTTAGGTATAAAAAGCTTGTATTTTATGTAAGTTATTCTACATTTTAAAAGAACTTCCTCATTACAACAATATATACACACATCACCTTCTAAAAACAGAAGCCACAGGATACTATATCCGGTGGAAAGTGGATGAGAACTCGTATTTCAAGTAATAAACTAAGTTAAAAACAAAGAAAGAATCATGAACTATTTCAAGTAGATCGAAGGCAAGAAAAGAAAATATCAGCTAAAATACTCCATATGGCATCTTATACTAAAGCAAGGATAAAATCTAACTGGAAATCTAGAGCAAGTCAAACATTTTTTTAAGGAAAATCTATAAACTGTACAAATAAAATTTATAACAAGCTGTCCCTCACACCTGAAGACACACAAAACTCACTCAACTGGATAACATTCTATCTATCTTATTGACTTAACTAAACTGATGAGAGCTAATTCAGCTTAAAATTGTATTTATTCCATTTATTTAGTTGAAAAATAGTATTTGAATATTTTTCTTATAGATTCTCAGAACAATTATATCCTGAAGAGTGACCTTTAAATTCACGAAACCATTCGAAGAAATTAATAAACGAGAGAAAAAAAATAGAATAGTCTGAAATTCCATTGTTTTGTTAGTTGTATCCACAGGTGAATTTTATTGGTGTTTTGGATATATATAGACACATATAAAAATATTGTCCAATATCAGAAAAGATATTTTAAGTTAGTTGTTCAGCTTTTGAGAGCAGGAAAACACAGTGGTCATAAGCGTCTGTGAAAGATCCATGAAAGCAAATATAAGTACAAAAAATAAGGTAATACAATCAAAGAACCAATAATAAAATTATGCCACGAAGAAAAAAAAAAATCATGGTTCAACACCATGAAAGGAGAACAAATAAATGTGCCCATTATAGGATCAAATGGGACAGAAAATCTTAAACATTAGCCACTGCAAAATGAGAATTAGATAACATGAAAACCCAAAAGCACAACAAAATGGAAATTTCTAAAAACCATAAACAGTGGACCACATTATGCAGCATTTTTGTTGGGAAAAACTTTCAAAACTATAAGTGATATAGTATAAAAATCCTTGAGTGAAAGCACAAGCCTCAATGTCACAGTGTAGTTATATATTACAGAATCCATACAATTAAATACAGACCACACAAGGTAACACAATAACACTTTGAAACATAAAAAATGTAATAGCACTTGTAACTCAAGAAAAACCACTATAAAAAAAGCCTCCTGCAGATATTTATGTGTGAAACTTCCATAACAGTTTAAGAATAAGATCTTAAGTCACTCAGATGATGGTTTATAGAAAAATGGTTTATTGAGGTATAGCAGCATATTTGGACTATTTTTTTCCTTAAGTAAGGCATCTTTACTAATGTGTTCACAACAGTTTTCTCCACTACTGATAATTCTCTATATAATACATCTGTGTTTATATTCTTATCTTTCTTGTAGTTTTGGAAGAGAACAATGGATAAGAAGTAAAAACATAACAGCTTTGTAAAAATTTTGTTTCAATATTTGTTTTGGAAATCATTTACACAAACACACACACACACACACACCAACATTTCAAAAAATAAATTAGAAACATATATTAACTTGAAAATACAAAAATTTATTTCTAAGCATTTTAAATGGCCAATCTATAGTCTCCAAAATGTTGACTCTACTCATAGATTGGACTGAATTGAAAATGTTTTTAAGTGTATCTATTTTAACATTGAGTTTTATTTAATATTTATTCCCTAAATATCAGGCAAAGTCCTGATGGTGACATTTAAATGTCAAAACACGTATAGTCGACTTTTTAAAGGCCATAAATCGGTCTGAATTAAAAATGTTTTTAACTGTATCTATTTTAGCATTGTGTGCTTTTTATTATTTTAGCATTACACACAAGTGTGCCAAGAAAACAATACTTAATACATTTCAGATTTATTTTCCATACTCCATAGAACTAGGAGATACATTAAACAACTTACTTGTACTTATTTCCAAAAAACTCCAGTTCTTTTTTTGTCAAATCACGATATTCTAGAAAAACTTTAGCATAAGAAGGCCTTTCCTGGAAAACAAAGATCTTTCAATCAAATTTCATTCTTGTGGAAATACATTTCTTTACCACCTATTTTTATTATTAACTTCTGATTGGAGTAAATTACCTATGTGAAACTAAAACTAACATCTAATGAATATAGTAATTAAATATACTTTTATTACACTCTCATTTATAAAGATTAGAATGAGAATGTGTTGTTTTGTCAGTTAAGTACCCTCACTGTTAACAATGTTTTCAGCCATAAACCCAATAATATCTCTCAAGGTTTGGCTAGCTTAAGAGACTGAAGATAGTCCTAAATATATGTTAAGTTAACAATGCAAAACATTCTCTGTAATAAAATTATAATAATAGAAATAAAAAAAGCAGATATACTAAACGTGCCAACCAACACTGTCAATGAAAGTAACAATAAAGAAACCAAAGAGTGTATCTTTCTTACACAAAACACAAATCTTAATGTTGGCTTCAAGTATTGTCATAGATTTAATGTTCATTGAACAATGTAACATCATTATACAAGAAGAAATTTCCATGGCCCTCCCTAAAAGCATCTCATGACCAATGAAAACCAATTAAACAGTACCAACAGTGCAATTTAATAGTAAATAGCATAGCATTTGAGATAACTTACTACAACACATTACTGTTTAGGTATAGAGTCAAATAACAGGACATTACCAAGAGGAAAGCCAAAAACTAATGTTTATGAAGATACAATATAATAAATAAGAAATTAAATGAATCTAAAGTTTTGTACATAAAAAACATGCATTTTGCCTGTACAAAATACATACATTAAAAAGTGTTTGGTTTAATATTTGCTACTTAAAAAAAAAAGAATATATATGTAATATTATTGGTACATATAGAATATGGAACTTTGAGGATATTGGCTTGTTTTTGCATAACTCAATAAATTAAAACAGTAGTTGTAATAAAACTTATTAAGTTAACATTTTTATTGCAGAACTAAGATAAGTTTCAATGCACCTTCACACAAATGACACATAAGCAACTAAAGTTAAGAATACTCCCAAAAGCATGGGATAAAAAAAGGTGTTGAGAAATCTTAGTCTTTCAAAATTATTTACATCTTGTAAATTATGTTTGAAAACAGAAACAAAACATACAATTAATGAAGGTTTTAAAAGTTAAATTTTATAATTGTTTTATATGTAACTACATTTTTGTTTTGCAACATATGCCTGTAACAGTACTTGGGTTTTCATTTTAGTATCTAGGATCTGCTAAGTCAGGCAAACTCAGCAATGAAATGAAAAGAAAGATGTTTATGTGTATATATTATCTAGTGGTCTAACAAAATGTGTACCATTAATACAGGATAACCAAATATTCTGTAGTGTCTTACGATATAATAAAAACTGTGTACACAAGCTGCCAACTCGCCCCCATTCAGATGATAAGAACTGAGTACGTTTCATTCTCTGTTACCATATTTGGTCAGAAACAAGACTTTCAAAACCAACTTTGTCACTAGATACTTACTGCAGCAACACAATTTATCTAAATATTGGTACAGAATATCTTCCAAATAACACAATATCTTAACTAATTCACAAGTTTTCTTTTAAGCAGAAATGAGGAGGAAAAATCTGGAGGATAACAGCAAGCACAGCTGAGTTCATAATCAGTGCCATAGTCTGGAGAGAAGTTCAAAGGAAGGTAGAAAATGGGTTGATTTTAAAAGGAAAGCTAATGTATTTAAGCTTAATCTTTAAATGTTTATGCAGAATTAAAATTAACATTCCTGCTTTTATATTGTGTTTATGTAATAATAACAGTAGAAAAACACTAACTTTCCACAACAGGTCATTTAATCTTTTTAAGGACATTATTCTTTCAGTTCAGTCTGGTGTTTTTCCAGATAAGAACTATTAATTCAAAATAAACCTTTAATAATTCCATGTTACATGTGTGGATATTCATTACTGACTTTTAGCAGTATTTTTCTCAAAAGAAACACAACAACACAAGTGCTAGTTCTAACAAGGTACCAATCTATCGAGCAGAACTAAATCTGATTTAAGAAAACTTTCCTTTGGTCAAGCAAACTTTCAGAATCCAGTGTTTACATAAAAAAAAAAAAAACTGGGAAATTCTCATCCCTGCTTAAAGTCAGTTTAGGCAGTGTGTTAAGCCTGTGGACTTCTCCTGCATTTTATTTTTAATTTTCAGATGTTTCAGGGTCCATGCTAAGTCTTTCATCAGGTCTGTATTTTGTGAAAAGAGAAGAGTATCACAACCCTCAGAGAGCACTTCAAATATGAATATTAATACAATAAATATTCAACAGTAATCATAAAATGGAAGTGTAATTCAACAAAAAAAAAAAACAGTCGACCCAAAGAAACAAACATGAGATAAAAAAATAACTACTTATAAAGCTAACTTAGCACTTATCAACAACCATGATAGCAAT
>NW_013669985.1:77630-86028 GCF_000517525.1 Limulus polyphemus
TGGATTACTATCAGCTGCAATAATGAAAAAGAGTAATAACTGGAAGCCTTAATTTCAATAAGTTCATTATTTTTGTGGTAAGTGATTGAACCAATAAGCAGTGGACCTATAAGGGATGGAATAACACGTTCCCACCCTCCACGATTCTCCCAACCATGGGTGAAATGGTGTGATGGTGACATGACATCACTGGGTGGACATCTTCCTTGATGAAGTCAATGGCCAGGACAGAAGGGCTCCTAGAGTAGCTCAACAGCCACATGTTCAATACCAGGACGTGTCACACTGTATGTGGATTTCAGCTACAGTCAACCAACCAGGAGAGGAGATAGGCACCACCAGATTACAACGTGATGACATTTGAGAAACTGAAGGGCCCTGATGTGGCAGAAGCCTTCCAAGCAATGACTGGTGGGAAGTTTGCACCTCTTTCAATCCTGGGTGATGAAAACACAGACCTAGATTCAATGATCACCACCTTCAACACAACAGTGACTGACACAGCCAACAAGATCCTTGGGAGGTACCGTCGGACTAAGAAACCCTGGGTTACACTAGATATGCTGGACCTATGTGACAAAAGAAGAGAGCTGAAAAAGATAAAAGGCAATCCTGAAGGAGTAAAAAAATACAGAGAAGTCAAGAATAAAATTCAAAAAAGGCATGAAGAAGACAAAGGAGAAATGGAAGAAAACTTGAATAAGAACAACAGTAAAAAAACATACCAACATGTAAGAGACCTAACAACCATAAAACAAGGGTGAGCCACTACCATCCAAGATAAATCAGGAAAATGACTCATAAAAGAACAAGAGATCTTCCATCGGTGGACAGAATACTGCTCAAAACTATACAACCACAAGACCAACAGAGACTCAACAGTACTACACTGCCCTTAGATAACTGAATAGGACAACTATCCTATACTTCAGGAAGCAGTAGAAAATAAGACCACTGAAGAAAGGGAAGTCAGCTAGAGTTGACAACATACCAGCAGAACTGGTTCAGGCCGGGGGAGAAGCCTTGTTCATCACCCTCACAGCAATCTGCAATAATATTAGGCAGACAGGAAAATGGCCAACCCCTTGAACACAGTCTATGGTCATCTTGCTTCCCGAGAAAGGCAACCTACAGCTGTGCCAAAACTATTGAATAATCAGCCTCATCAGTCACCTGAGTAAAGTTATGTTAAAGATCATATTAAACAGACTCAAGCCCCAAGTGGAAAAGATCATTGCTGAGGAACAGGGAGGGTTTCGAGCAGGACAAAGCACCATAGAACAGATCTTCAATCTCAGGATCCTTTGTGAGAAACGTCTCCAACATCGACAAGACCTTTATCATGTTTTCACAGTCTTCAAGAAGGCCTTTGAGATGGTAGGGCATGCAGCCTTATGGGCAATCATAAGAAAGTACAACATCAGCACCAATCTTTATAACAAGTCCATGTGTGCAGTCCTCATAATGGCAGCTTAGTGGACTGGTTTCAAACAACTGTTGGAGTTCAACAAGGATGCCTACTCTCATCCATCCTCTTTAACATCTTTGGTGGTAGTGTCCAGGGTCACTGACGAGGAGTGGAATTCTCCAAGACTAGTCTGGCTCATAGACACACCCCGAATGAAAGAATAGACCACGAAATTCATGAAAAAAAAATGTATGGGTAGGTTAATTAAACAATGAGCAAAAAACACATCTTATGTAGGACTGCCAGTCGTGAAGTGATTAATTATGATGTGCAAGATCAGAGATGCCACTAGTTATGATATTTGATATTGTCCTTGATATTTATTGAGAAGTGGTTTAATTTTGGAACATTGTGTTATTCTTAGGTGAATTGGGCTTTTTTTCTTCTTCTGGTTCTTTTTCTAATTTCTTTGACATTTATTAAAATTAATAACACTACTGGGATTTATGTTGTATTGTTTATTAATGTTTCTACCTAGGTCTAGCCAGGCAAAGTTTAGAAATTATTTGGTGAAAGTGATAAAATTTGTATTTTAGTTATTTAAAAGTTTTATTTTGGATTTCTGTTATTATATTTTAAAGACCACCGATAATACGGCATTTTTGTGCTTGAATATCTATATCGTATTGCACTAAAATTAATGCGATTAAAAACACTCAAGCCATATTTGGTCAGGATTGGCTAGCTTTACAAAAACTAGCAGAAGCACTACGTGGCAAACTGGGAAAACAAACCTACATCACACAAGGTAAACAAAAATCATGACAGCAGATGAAGAGAAAGATGGTGGTCATCTGATCTTCCTTGGTATGGAATTGTTTCAATAGTTATATATTACAATCTCATAAACGACTGGTTTACACTGCTAATGTCATGAAAATGAGATGAAATTTACAGCCATCAGTATGATCACATGGGTGACAATATAGTAAACCTATGAGTAAATTCTAGCCAATACTTGTGTCTTCAAGTGATGGATGTAGATCTAGATGTAGATCTAATATAAGCTGATGGACTCCCGATACTGTATTCTGCACATGCTCAATTTTGTATGCATATGACTAAGTATACATTAGGACTGGAAAAGCAAACATAGCTGGGGTCATATTTCGATAATCAATATTGTAGATCTAGCATTTCTTTATGTTGCACCTTGACATCTCCAATGAAATTTCATAAAAAAGTGTTATAAATATGAAAAATAAATAAAACAGACACTTGTTTGTCCATACCCCTTTTTTTGGTAAATAATAGCTGAAAGTGAAATGTCATCAACTTTGTTTTTGTTTTAGTAGATCTACTGGTGTGTTTATAAAACCTGAATGATCACTGACAATTCTATTTGCACTTAAAACATTTGCTAAAACTTGGGTTTACCCTGTATGCCTCTCGTTTATGAAGTACTGATCGAACACAACTATCATCTCTGTTATAAGTCTGTGAGCAAGAGTGTGATGTGCCATTGTCTTGAGCCTGGCTGATGCTTGCTGTGCTTGATGGATCTCCCTCAAACTTTGGATACACACTGGGCACTGTATTATTTTTTAGCACCACTTATTTTGCAAATCCCATATCAAATTGCAGTTTATTTTATAAGCCTGATTCCAAAAAAAGTGTTCACTACATACATGGCAGATTTTGGTCTGATTCCATTTATCACAAGATTTTGATATGAACTTTGTACAGGCCATGTGCCATTTTCTGTCTGACTTAGGTGGAAACTCATGCAGAGATATCTCCTTTTCCTTGGAAATATTTCCACATCCATACACAACACAGTGAAAAACCATAGTTGTTTACATTCTGGAACAACATACTCATGAATGATTGTATTCAAAACGTCTGTCAAATGGAATTTGTCCAGAGAAAAAATTGTTTTCACATAAACAAACCAACAGTTTTTCCCATACACAAAATGATGCACAGAGAGGAAACGAACCACAACTGGCCATTTCTTACCTTGAATGACATCACTCGCTTCTGACCCAATTTTTCAACCAACCGCTTCCAAAGGCTGGCTGTTGCACTAGCTTTGGGAGCTTGCAGGGCCGGGTCAGGTGCAAATTATAAAAAAATGACTTGGCCATAATTTTTAACTTGTAGTTCTACAGCACTTAAATATAAATACAAACATAATGTGTTTTTAACTGTCCAACATCTTTAATTTTTTTTGTAGCAACATTTTGTTTAGTCTGTTACAAATATAATGAAAAATTACACAAAAACGTTTTAAGTTAATTATGCTATATTAGATAATGACATACCATGAAATGTTCAGACAAGATATAACCAGAAACTAGTCCTATACCATTAGTGCTTGAATCTGGTGACTGCAAAAGGTTTAACAAGTAAGAGAAAGTCTCCTGACACCAAAGTCTGAAAAAGAGTAAAATTGTTATAATATCTATAAATATCATGCTTGTTTGAAAAGACTGAGCTAGAATACAAAAACTATCACTATTTCTTTCGTATGAATGTTTGTCATGTATCCAGCACCATCATCAACTACAGGAAAGCTATTTGAAAATTAAAGCCTCTAAACATTTATTACTTTATGTCCACAACTTTAGGAGTTTTAAGTCTGTGTGAATCTCACATGGCATACATGCAGAAACAATACCTGGGCTAAGAATCAAATCACACATCACAAAGTCATATGGGAATACACTGGTACATAAAATAAACCCACAATATCTGAGACAAAGTCAATATTGTCAGTAATTACTCCAATACTTTTAAAAAATCACACAAATGCATTTCACATAAAATAGCTGTATACTCTACTGACATTATAACAAATCACATACTTGGATATCCTTCTGTTGCTAAAACAAGTTTATTGCTCTCTCAAAATATAGGAAGAATTTCATTGATGAACTAAAATGCCTTCAAACTCTATGTTACCAATTTTTCTACTTCATGTAACCTAATTGAACACAATCAAAACAGTAATATTATTAAACCCTACTAACATACAAAGCAATTTTGCTCACTTCACATAATATCGAGATAGGTCCAGTTCAAGTCATCCATATGACTAATGACTGTCAAGTTCTAGTCATCTGCGTGACTAACAAGTGTCAAGTTCTGTTCATCTGCGTGACTAACAAGTGTCAAGTTCAGTTCATCTGCGTGACTAACCAGTGTCAAGTTCTGTTCATCTGCGTGACTAACAAGTGTCAAGTTCAGTTCATCTGCGTGACTAACAAGTGTCAAGTTCAGTTCATCTGCGTGACTAACAAGTGTCAAGTTCTGTCCATCTGCATGACTAACAAGTGTCAAGTTCTGTTCATCTGCGTGACTAACAAGTGTCAAGTTCTGTTCATCTGCGTGACTAACAAGTGTCAAGTTCTGTTCATCTGCGTGACTAACAAGTGTCAAGTTATATTCATCTGTGTGACAAATGAGCATTGAGTTTTATATATCAATGAAACTAATGAGTGTTGTAAAGAACAGTGTTCACATTAAATACTTACTGACCAATTTTTCATTTTGGTGAGAATAAAATACTTTCTGCTTGCAACTGTAGTTAATGGAATAAACAATGCTGAAGTGAATTTATGGTTCAGATTTGACTCCTGAAAACCAGTATCTAGATTATCACTAGCTACTGACAGAAAATAAGCAGTACCCAAAATCATTGAGCACTAAGTGTTTGTACAGAGGTTCCTCCCCTGTTCCCCAAAAAAAGATTAAAAGGTTACACCCTGTGCAATAAAGAATCAGTATACTAGTTGTGAAAGTAAAAGATTAAAAAAAATTAATAAGAGTATTCAACATGGAAATAAAAAAGTGAAAATTACACATAAGCTAGAATTAACTAAAAAATAAACAAAAACCTTTCAAATTTGAAATGCTATATAAAAATATATCCAGTGTTTTATTTCTGTTCTCTTTTTGAAGTTTGAAAAAAACAAATTCTACATTAATGCAGTTTCAGATCTTTTTAAATATCAAATAACAAGTCTAATTTCCACTACTAGAGCTCCTGGTCACAAGTTAACCTCTTTTCATGAATATTTAACATTATCTAAGCAACATATTTTAATCTTTACTTGTCAAACAAATGAGCAAGTTTCTATACATAAGTAGCACCCTTTACAGTGATTTAGAATTAAAATTGTACCAACAAAATGAGCATGGACAAATGTGTCATCTATTTTCAGAAGTCGTTTAACTTAAGAGAAAGTCAGAATTATATTGCACATGCATTTTTTATGACTAATAGTTATATATACACTTACTCAATTTTTTCTGGTGAACACCCTTCTAGAAGGTAGGGATTCCAGAACCCTGCTGCACCATCCCCTGTGGTATTTGGACTGAATTTGTCAGAAATTATTGTAGCTTCTATACCTGGTACTGTTTCAATGGCTCTCACTGCTGTTGTAACCCCAATAATTCCTGCTCCAACTATGGCTACTTGTTTCCTTTCCATTTCAAGCAAATTAACTTTCTAAGTAAACAAAATAAATATACTATATATATATATATATATACACACACAAGGTGTATTTATACATATACACATTTATATTATTGTTCAGCTAAAAACCATACCAGAAGAAGACAGACCAATATTCTGATAAAACATGTAGCATGTTCACTCCAAAATAAATCGCTTCATTATGCTTATCAATTGTTGTTTGCCAACTCTTTTCGTTATGATCAGGTTTATTTATTACAATTTAGCATAGTTGTTAAAACTTACAAGAAAACAAAGTAAACTTATACAGCTGCATTTTCTATTTTATTCCTCTTTGGCTTTTATTGTTTCAATTTTAACAGTGTTGATATATTAGTATTACCAAATGCATTAAAATGGTTCTTTTCCTTAATTTACACAATTCAATATCCCTCAGTCAAACTAGCCAAACTGTAATCTGCCCTTTGGTTGTCAGCATCTGTTCTTGGGTCTGCAAAAAAAACCTTTAATCGAAGTGTTTATAAACCTCAAAATTTTATACAAATGCAAGAAAAAACAAAGAAGATTAGAATAAAATATTTGGATATAGGATTTTACTCTATAACTAGTATTATAACATAACATACCATCAAATAACAAGTAGCCTTTTGGTCTATTTAAGCTGTTATATCCACTAAATTAAACAAAACTAAAAACGCCAGCCCTTATCGTTGAAATATTTACCAAGCTTCCCTTAAACTCTTTTAAATTAACTGCATCCACCACATCTGAAGGAAACCCGCTAAAGAGTACAACCACACTGCTTGTGTTACTGATAGAAAAATAAAGCTGTCTTAACCAGAGATGACTTCTTCTCTGCCCAAATGTATATTTTTGTCCCCGAGTCTTTTCATTCTCACTATTAAATATAAAAAATGATGATGCATCAACACTATTCTCTTAATCTTAAACAGCTGTAGAATTGTAATAAGTAATAAATCACAGTCACAAAACTGTTACAAGAGCGCACTTGCCTTCCTCCGCCGTGCAAATTGACCTTGCCCCCCGTGTACCAGGCTACAACTTTCACACCAACGAACATCGCATTATTATCTAATAATCTATGTATATGAAAACTACGTAATATAAACTGTAACGTAAAAATAAACTTATTACTTTTACGCAATTTGTTTAATAGTATTTTGGGTACTTGTTTTTATACTACTGCTATAAGTGCAACTATAAACTTCCGTGTTAAAAAAATCAAAAGTTTACCTTAATATCGTCAAATCATCAATTTATTCCTCGCACAGCGTTTCGCTATTCAAAAGCGTATTTTATTATAGCAAAGCATGTGATTTCACTGATCGATTAACTACCATAAGAGGGCACTTAAGTATTTGTTGTTGTTGTTTTCTGAAAAGCTTATATTGGATTTTTCGTTTATTGTGATATACGCAGAAGGCTACTCAATCGAAGCCCGATTTTCCAGAGTCATAACAATTTTTGAACAAAAAAAAAAAGTTTATATCAATAATAAAAGCAGAAATCATATAAAAATCATTATAAATTTGTGAGGTAACAATTTCTGTTATTTATTTCAATTATGTTTTGTTTATCGTTTACTAGCTGAATTACCCAGAAATGCAGGGTGAAATTTAGATTTGAAATGTATAGTTCAGTATTTTTTTCAGCAAATTATTCAGTAAGTAAACAAACGCGTGATGCGAGAAATAAAAAGCATTTAATCAAACAAAGCTTTATTTGAAATTAGATCGTGTTTGAGCTTGTCTTGTTCTTTGAGACTGAAGTCGTACATCATGTTGCTCCTCTGTTTCTTGCTCTCTGTAAGTTATTTGTCTTAATTTTTGTGTTTAAAGTCTGGTTTGACGTTGTTTAGAAGTTTCTTGTTGTCTATATCGAACTTGCCTTGATGATTCTGACTGAACTTTGGCTTTGTGCTGTTTAACAGTTTCTTGCTGTCTTTGAGTAGCCTGCCTTTCAGCTTGAGCTCGAAGTCTAACTTTACGTTGTTTCAAAGTCTCTTCCTGTATTTGAGCAGCCTGTCTTGAAGCTTGTGTTTGAATTCTTTGATTGCGTTCTTCTTCTGTTTCAGCTGCTCTTTGTGCTTGCATTCTTTTAGTAGCAGAAGACTTTCCATAGAAAGGGCGTTTCTTGGGTGGTATAATCACCTGTATCGCTAAACAATAATTTGCAATTCACAAAGTTACTAAATCACTTATGAAACCACTTAGCATTATTTAAAGAAAACTGTTTTTGTAAATACTGAATTGACAGCAAGGTGATCTGAGTGTCTCCCGCCATAACGCTTTCTATGTGCAAAACGTGCTTATGTTTGTATGCTTATTACAAAAAAATGGCGCAATAATCATTAACTGTCAATTTCGTCATTAAAATAAGTACATCAAGTACAACATAAACAGCACCATTTAATTTCTTGTAAAAACTGGCTATTATGAATTCATTTTAAAATTGGTAAGTCCAACCGTTTGGTTTCCTATAGT
>NW_013669985.1:86995-90445 GCF_000517525.1 Limulus polyphemus
CCTGCATTTCAACTTGAGCTCGAAGTCTAACTTTACGTTGTTCCAAAGTCTCTTCCTGTATTTGAACACCCTGTTTTGCAATTTGTGCTTGAAGTCTTTGATTGCGTTCTTTTTCTGTTTCAGCTGCTCTTTGTGCTTGCATTCTTTTAGCGGCAGAAGACTTTCCATATAAAGGGCGTTTCTTGGGTGGCATAATCACCTTTATCACTAAACAATAATTTGCAATTCACAAAGTTACTAAATTACTTATCAAACCACTTAGTACTATTTAAAGAAAACTGTTTTTGGAAATACTGAACTGACAGCAAGGTGATCTGAGTGTCTCCCGCCATAACACTTTCTATGTGCAAAACGTGCTTATGTTTGTACGTTTATTACAAAAAAAAATGGCACAATAATCATTAATTGTCAATTTTGTCATTAAATACTACACCAAATACAAAATAAATAGTACCATTAAATTTCTTGTAAAAATCTGGTTTTTATGAAGTTAGTTTAAAATTTGCAAGTTCAACCGTTTGGTTTCCTATAGCGAACAAAATAAACAAAATTCCTCTTTTATACATATAGATGTATTTAATTTGCTATATATTTGTGGTATATTCAGGTAAAACTGTTTTCATTTAGAGCAGTGTTTTTCACACTGAAGGGCGCGACCCTAAGGGCTTTTGTAAACGAACGCAGAAAACTACGAAAAATATACATATGAATACACAAGATACTGATCTCAAAACCAGACTAAACACACTCAGAAACACTATAAGAAACAAAATAAAATGACTAGAAAGAGATGGTTGGGACGAATATTGCTCAAACTATACAAACACACAGACCCCAAATGCACGTGGTCTCACTTAAAAATATTTTCTGGAAGTAATGCAAATAAACACATATATCCCACACTAAAATACAATAACACCACTACCAACACAAAAATAAAAAAAAGCAGAAATATCCAGAAAATACTTTAAAAACGAACCTACAGTGAACAAATCATTCTACAATAAAGTTAATAACCATATTAACACAAACAAAATCCCATACTCACCTACCTTCCCAGTAAGTCCCCTAGCAATCAAGAAAACACGACTCAACAACTCATAAAACCAATAACAGTGCCAGAAATACAAGACACTCTCAAAATGACAAAAAAAAAAGCAAGGTTCCTCAACATGACAAAATACGGTATATACTTATCAAAAAAGGCACACCGAGATTGTACGAACATCTATCTGCTACATTTAAACATATCTCTAAATCTGAATACATACCGACTGCTTGGAACCAAGCGGACGTTTTAATATTTCTAAAAGAAGGAAAGCCAGCAAGTAAACCAACCAACTTAACGTTTGATATTAATAAGTATGTAGTTAAAACCGCATAGGCGACAAAGATGTTGAAATTGAAGAATAGTTTGAACAATCGCCAAGCTTTTGTTATATTCTATTTAAAGAAGGATGACGTTTCGAACTAGCGCTCTTCGTCAGATCTGAAACGCCATCCTTCTTTAAATAAAAATACAACAAAAACTTGGCGATTATTCAACCTATTCTTTAATTTTAAGATTTGATATTACTTTACTACAAGTTATGGCTTTTACAGTAAGGAAGAATATTTAAAAAAAAATATTTTTCCTTACTGTAACTTGTAATAAAATAATACTTATAATGATTAAGTAAACTCAAAACGAAACTATTAGTGTGTGTGATATTATTTTGATATGATCTAAACCTTTTAATTCTATATACGTGTATCGACGTTCCATTAACTAATGACAGGTGTTCGAATTTAATTTCAACTAGATCAGTGAATTTGTAGGATACTGATAGCTACTGATGAATGTGTAATAGCAAAATTTTGAGTTAATAAGATACATTCTGGATATGTAGGTCGTTATTTTATCTACCTTAATAGAAATGAGACAAAGCAATATTCACTTACTAACAGTTAAGCGAAGGTTATCTTTTCTCTTAAACACAAACAAAAATAACGCTCAAGTTATTACTGCAAAAATATAAAGTTAAACAACTAAAACAAACTGAACATTTCATTGACGGGTTTCACCAGATCAAAACAAAGAGTGTAATGTTAAAACAAAGTAAGTTAATAATCTAAATATATCTACGCACCACTATATTAAATCCTTGCCTAAGTCTCTTAAAATTCCTTAATCTATCTAAATAATACTGTCTTACGGGGGCAAACATGGTTTTAAATATAAAAACAAAATATAGAAACAAAGCCAAGTCCGCACATGAAATGTACCTCACATCTGAGAACTGTGTTCATTGACAAATAAGCTCTAGGGCATAACTGCCCCTTTTACTAATTTCACGATAGCTTTTATATGCGGAAACATTTATTAGCTGAGTTTTTGCACAGATCTTAAAATATAACGTTGATAAACGGAAACATCGGCACATGTAGATATGTAGATCTTGAAAGTCGAGTTGTTCATTTTAAGATCTGTGCAAGAACTCAGCTAACAGATGCTTCCGCATATAAAAGCTATCTTCAAGTTTTGTACACCAAAAAAAACTTTTCAAAATAGTAATTTGATTTGCATACAGGAAAAATAACTTTATGTTGCTGAACATCGCGTGCTATCTCTCCTGCCAGAAAGCTAGTTAATTGTCAATTAGAGAACCCATATCTTATATGCTCTAAAAACAAGGACAATTAAAGTGTTATGATATGCAGCCATATTATAAATTTTTTACATACTTTAGTTAGATAGAGATTTTTAATTTTTTTTCAGTCATTATATTTATCCGTGCTGTAGTGATGACAACAAGTGGTCCAAAAAGTAATTACGTTTCCTTGTTCTACTTCCTTTGTTCTCTATAGAAGATAATGTCTATTCTGCCTGAGAAGATATTGCAGTAACATATAACATCTGGGTTGAAAGGATTGGCACTCTGAAATCTTTTACCTGTTTAATTCACATGCGTTTTCTTTCACAAGTGGATTTGGACACCAGTACCACGTCGACTAGCAACAAGTACTCACTGACGAAGACAACAGAACAGCCCACGTACGGTAACAAGCCACTACCTGAGCCTGTAGGTGATAACACCACCACCACAGAACCAAATAGCCACAAGCAAGCCACCCCTGAGTCATCAACGAAGAAACAGCCAGCCATCATAGTGGAAGGGATTCCAACGACCTACCGCCAGCCAGGGATTGCCCGTCAACTGAAGTCCGACGACTAGACCGTGGAAGACTTCTGAACAAGAGCCAACACCCCTAGGACTACGCGACACTTTCAAGCCTTGACCCACCCAGTGGCGTAGGGGGGGGGGGCAGAACATTTTAAGGTGGGGCCAATAAATTAAAAACCTGAAATTGATCTAATTTTTTAATAAAATGGTCATTAAAACAAATGAAATACAATAATATTTATAGAAGTTTTTAGAAGACAGCAAATGTACAACGTTTCGACAAGGT
>NW_013669986.1:0-7525 GCF_000517525.1 Limulus polyphemus
AACCAAATACACAGAGTCATCTTTACCTTAACGTAAGAACAGACGTGTGAACCAAATACACAGAGTTATCTTTACCTTAACGTAAGAACAGACGCGTAAACCAAATACACAGAGTTATCTTTACCTTAACGTAAGAACAAACGCGTAAACCAAATACACAGAGTTATCTTTACCATAACGTAAGAATAGACAAAGTAATGAACAGTTCTTAACCATTAGTCTCACAGTCTGGAGAGTTCATAACGCAAAAAATTGGGTTTAGATGCCAGCGGTGAATTTGTATAACTGTTCACGTGCCTACTAGTAACCTTCACAGCCGCTTTGAGCTCAGAAATAATACTTTGAGAAACTTCATTGATTTCTCCAAAAAAAAGGGTAAAATTTATTTTGAACATTAGACGTGCCACATTATTTAAAACGATAACAGACAGTACAAATCTGTGATTTATGAGTTGAACGTATCATTTTATTGATTTTGGATTATAGTTGTTGTAGAATCTGGAACACTAAAATAACACGTTTTAATCGTTCAGGAATTATATAGCCACTTTGATCATTAAGTGTATCATGCTAGTTTTTTTTTCCATGAAACCCTGCAATAAATTAACACCCTATGTTTTAAATGATAAACACCTCTAATTATTTAATGTATAATTTCGTTAACATTCTTACGTCAATTAACATCCTCTGTTCTAAGTGTTAAATACCTCTAATTACCTGATGCATATTTTTGGACTTTTTAGGATTTCTCTGAATAAACCAATTAATATAATGAGTTTAAAAATTTATAATTATGTAATGAGCTTGCTATTTCTCCCCAAGAACTCTGAGCATGTAAATGATATAACATATAACTACTTCAGTTGCTCACAGTAAATTTTTCCGTTTTCTTGAATATGCCTCAATATTGGGTTAACAAAAAAAAAAACACAGGAAAAAAAAGTGAGTATTGATTTATTCTCATTCTTTGTCTGAGATAATGTAAGTTTGTAGTGCATTGTTAACTCTTTAAGAATGTTTAGTAAGTTTTAGTGCATTGTTAACTCTTTAAGAATGTTTAGTAACTTTTAGTGCATTGTTAACTATTTAAGAATGTTTGGTAAGTTTGTAGTGCATTGTTAACTCTTTAAGAATGTTTAGTAACTTTTAGTGCATTGTTAACTAGTTAAGAATGCTTAGTAAGTTTGTAGTGCATTGTTAACTCTTTAAGAATGTTTAGTAACTTTTTAGTGCATTGTTAACTAGTTAAGAATGTTTAGTAACTTTTTAGTGCATTGTTAACTAGTTAAGAATGCTTAGTAAGTTTGTAGTGCATTGTTAACTCTTTTAAGAATGTTTAGTAAGTTTTTAGTGCATTGTTAACTCTTTAAGAATGTTTAGTAAGTTTGTAGTGCATTGTTAACTCTTTAAGAATGTTTAGTAACTTTTTATTGCATTGCTAACTCTTTAAGAATGTTTAACGATCATTAGCCTTGAAACTCTCTTGTGATCATAGAACTAAGACCACCGTACAGTAAGGAACGTGTCCGTACTATCGCTTTGCCAACCAAGCGAAAACAGTGATAGATTAGCTATAAAGCTTACTAGAATGTGAAATTGGTTCACAATCTCTTTAGCTTTCGGTGTCTTAAAGGAGTCTTCTAAACTACCGTCGATATTATTTAAACTGATCAGACATCTGATATTGTACTTGTAAAAAGATTAATAGCTGCACTTAAAAAATAAGAATATAACAGTAAAATTTTCAAAATGAAATATCTAGGAAAACATTATTTTACATCACCATTGATGTGAAACTTATATTATTTTGGTGATAATAATACAAAAATAGCAATACTTTGGACCCTCTTCCTTATTAAATACAACTGATCCGTTTAGAAAACAAACTATTTACTTAACTTATGAGAAACAAAATAACACACCGATAAAAAATCATTATAGAGTTTGGGGAGTAAAAGCTGAAAAAAACAACAACAAAACAATTATTTTGAAATATAATTCACCTCAATCCTTCAATTAGCAAATGTGGTTTATATACGATGCCCCTGGTGGTAATAATGAACATTAATTAGAAAAGTAACAACTTTAATAGATAGTTCAGACAGAATCTTCATGATGAACTAATCTGCGCTACTTTTCTATATTAGCCCTCCAAGGCTTTCTCTACAAGTGTAATATCGTTACGCATACCTCACCTTTGTAAATTGTTCAAAGTCTGTTTATTCCCTGTTGTTTTCAGATATCAAAATAATTTTGGAAAGCAAAACAAAAACATGGCGTTGTGCAGCTGATCAACTAATGTTAATTTAACGTTTCTTATCGTTGTTATTCTAAATGACTCATTCAAGGTTAACTGCCCAACATTATTAACTTTTCTTTAACTTCTCTACTTTAATCAACACGTGTTTCTTCGTATTTCCCTAGACACAAGTTTTCTGTTCTTCTGTTCCATGTTTTGAAAGGTAATATATGAATTTTAAATATTAACAATTCCATTTCCAGACCAAACTGTTTATGATTATTATCAATGTTTATTTTTTGTTGCATAAAAAAGAAAATTAGACTATTAACTACTCGAATCCTTATTTAAAGAGCAGACAGATGTTTTCTGAAACCGAAGTGGACAATAAGCCAGTCTGGTGATCTTTGTTCTCACGTGAGCTCGGTTTTAAAATTTTAAAAGTAATAAATAAAAAAGTATAGAAAATACGCGCAAAAATAAACATACCAAAGCGAAATCAAATAATATAAAAAAGTAAAAGGCATAAGCTCAAGCTCTCTTTTACAATGATAGAAAGACCTGGCATGGCCTGGTGGAGCAATCTGCGGGTCGTGGGTTCAAATCCCCATCACCGAACAAATTTGTCCTTTTAGCCTTCGGGGCGTTATGATATGACGATCAATTCCACTATTAGTAGTAGTAGAAAGAGTAGCCTAAAAACTGGCGGTGGTTAACTGGTTACATTCTCTCTTGTGTACAACAGCAAAATTAGGGACGGCTAACGCACATAACCCTCGAGAATCTTTGTGCGAAATTCAAACCAAACAAACAATGATAAATATCAAGTTATGTGTATGTTTGTGTAAATGAAGTTTTCGCTAAGGGAGTTTTCATATCGGAAAAGTATTGATTTCTGTCTTAGCTTATTTGTGTAATGAGTGCTGAAGGTGATAGAAACTATAGGTGTAATCTGTTTAGGTATTGAGAGCATATAAGTCTGCTAGGAACTTGTTATGTCCGTGTACGTTATAAACCGTGATTTTGCTAACCCCTATCAACCGGAAAATTTACAACATTTGACCAGGAACAGTTATAAATTTCGAATGTCAGTGGATTCTCATCGGACGTTAGTATCTTTCCGAAAGTATTACTGAATTCTCGTCGGCCATTAGTGGTTTTATGAAAATATTATCTTACTTCGAAGGTCCAATAATTCAGTGTCTGACAAAGCTAGCTAGCTTCTCGGCCATTGTACGTACATCGACTTCAAGTTAACTCGCTGGATATCAAGGAGACTCTGAACTAGAAAGAAGACTCTATGTTATTTGTAAGTTAGTGAAATGTTTGTTTTTATAAAACTTTGTTTGTGGTAACTATTCGTAATAATTGTTGTTGTAAACTGTACTGTTGTTTATATATATTAAAACGTATTTGTGTAAAAACGAAAACGGTGTGTGTCAATCTTGTTGGCAAATAGCGTAAATTAACTAAAATATCGGCTTCGGATTATTTCAAATTCTCAATACGTAATATAATAGTTTTGTTTTCTAATCTGTAATTAGGAACAAGTACGTGTACTATGTCTATGTGATGTCAGTTTAACTTCTAATGCTCTGGTTAGCATGAATGTAGTAATTATAAAAGTCCGAGTACGTTCTGGCTACCATGACTAAGGTAATAAGTTTGTTTGTTTGTTTGACGTTAAGCGCACAGCTATCTGTGCTCTGCCCACAACAGGTATCGAAATCCAGTTTCTAGCGTTGTAAATTTGCAGACATACCGCTGTGCCAATGGGGGAGGGGGCAAGGTAATTAGATATGTATCCGTCAGTCCTAAAGTTGTAACCAACATTGTTGTGGTAAGTGGGTTATCTGTTAAAATCGTGAATCTTGAAGTACCATGATGCAGAAGATTGGAGTTGTCCTTGCACCGTTTCTGTGAGATTTAGGCATGCTGAGTGATAAACAGAGCTTGTAAAAGGTTCATTCATTCTGTCACTTTCTTTATCAGAAGGTAATCTAAGTTTGAAATCCTCACGTTCACTTACTGTGACACTTTAGATCTTAATACATTACAAACCTACATTTCGTTTAACAGCTACAGCTGAAAGCATCCTATCCACAGCTTCAGTCACAGCAGTGTGTGTGTGTGGTTTTTTGGATGCCGGTGATATTACCATCCACAATACCCCCTCCCCACCATCACTCTACATATTTATTTTAATTTCTTATTTAACGGTTCGTAGTGTTTTGATAACATATAGGCAACATTATTGGTTGTGGTATTCATTTTTATCTCATTCTTCCACTTTTTTCAGATATATATATATATGTATGAAAACATGTATTTATGCATATATATATATTTATTTAATTTCCTTACCATGACTTCTAAAAACCCCGCTATTTGTTTTATCTCACTCTTCCGCCTTACCTTCTTTTTGGTATTCTCAAGGACTGACAGGCACAGTATCTACACGCAAATCCAACATTATTAACAATTCTTCCTTATCACGAAGGTAGTAAGCGCGTGAAATGACAGTTGCCTAAGAAATAAACCTGGATAGTTCATTGAAGATATAAACACATTTAAGTCTATCTTTTGTAAGTTCTAAAACCTAACATAACACGTTTGTTTGATCACTACAGTTTCAGGTTTTAAAAAATGGTAAGATATCAGTCGAATCCCTTCCGGGTATCCTGGTTTGTATTTTCATATGATCCACTAAAACCTTTTCAACTTGAACTTTGAAAGAATGCAATGAAAAAAATCAATGCTTTTACTTTGATACGGTAACCTAATTCAGCAAGCCTAAACCATATCTGTACACTACAAGGAATTAACTCACTTAATTACTTATACTATAAGTTATAGACAAAGCAAATTGTTTTTCAGTGCGCTGCAACACTTTTGATATCTTAATAATCCTACCAATCATCAAATTAATCTTTTAACTTCACGTGCACAACTTAATGATCTCTTTTGCGAATAGGCTTAACGTTGTCTTTGGTTTAGGGCAAGGCTGTCGACTTTGATTAATTATCAGCTGTCAAATTGTACAAAAACGACGCCTAGTGTACAATTAAATACAAACTGTAATTAGAAAAAACACATAATAATATGAAGATAATATATCATTATATAAAACTACCTACGAACGTTTGAATATGCGAAATTATCAAATCACGTGATGTGTTATGTGACTTTTTATGCCTTATAAATGTATTTATATTAAGGATCTCTATCATCTTAAAATGGACCTGAAAGTAGATGCACATTGTAGTTGCGAAAAATGTGTAATCAAAGCCTTTATATAAATAATAGAAATAGGAAGAGAATACAATCACGATTGATAAAAACTGTAGCAACTAACCACAAGTGACTGACCAAGGGAAAATATGACAAGACAGGCAACAGATGTCAGACTTTTAGTTGCCCTGTTATTTTTACTTTTTTTTTTTAATCAGTGGTTTTGATTAGACTATTTTTCATTATACCATGAAAATGATGTTTCAAAAATTATGATCCAACAAACAACAACCAATCTGAACAGTGTATATCTGAGATGTAAATGAAACAGAATGGCTTTAAAGAAGTTTAAAATATAAACTGTGAACAGTGAATGACTGAAAGCACGTGAAACGGTGTGATTTCTGAACAGTGAATAACTGAAAGCACGTGATACGGTGTGATTTGTGAACAGTGAATAACTAAAAGTACGTGATCGGTGTGATTTGTAAACAGTGAATAACTGAAAACACGTGATACGGTGTGATTTGTAAACAGTGAATAACTGAAAGTACGTGATACGTTGTGGTGAATTGCATTTTACTCTTTCGGTACTGAAGGCTGAGCAAAAACATGTAGAAAAATATGTGAGTAAATTCATCTTAGTCACTGTAAGTTGCTGGAGGTGGAGAACCTATTTAAGGCATAGGCAGGGTGGTGTTATTCATTTAGAAGGTTAAGCAACATCCAAAAGTGTTCCTGAAAGTTGTTACCGATCAGGAACATCACTCACAAAGCTGGGTCCACACTTCAGGAACATCACTCACAAAGCTTGGTTCACACTTCAGGAACATCACTCACAAAGCTTGGTTCATACTTCAGGAACATCACTCACAAAGCTTGGTCCACACTTCAGGAACATCACTCACAAAGCTTGGTCCACACTTCAGGAACATCACTCACAAAGCTGGGTCCACACTTCAATGGAGAAGAACTCTTCCTGGACAATTCGCCATCTTGATATTGTCTTAAATTAGTTTAAAAATCATATCAGCTGCGATAGTCATCTTTCTCTGTTAGCATAATCAACAGATTTTAATCCCTTAGAGCATCTATGATTTTCAGGTTTTATGTATGGGCCGGATTCTTTACAGTGACTTGTAGGCGATAAATTTCAACAGTAAACAAACAGTACACTGGCCACTTGTTTTAAAATAATATATTATAAACAAGTAAAACATATATACAAATATTTATTGCACTGTTGGTTATCACAGTTGAATCCAGAGGCTCAAATAATTGTCTCTTTTTCGTCTGCACTGCCTAGTTCAGTTACGTTATAACACAATTTGAAAATACGATTTATTTTACTTGCTCTGCTATTACAATACAATCTGTGATAATTTCACTTTAAAATCACCATTATAACTGTTGGTTACCACAGTTGTATCCAGAGACTTAGATAATTGTATCTTTTTCGTCAAAGTCCACACAGGCTGTTTCAATTACTTTAGAGCACAGTTGACAAGCCGAATTATTTATTCTCCACGTTGTTATTACAATACAATCTGTGAAACTTTCACTTCAAAAATCGTCATTATATACTCTTTATGGCTAAACTCACAATCACGCAATCTCTATACATCTATCGAACCAAAAGTTCTAACACGTATTTATACCCCGACAGAGGCCTAGAACATTCCACACTACTAGATATTATGATGCAATAATACTCAATTAAAACAACGAGAAAACTCAGAAAGTTCTAGTAATATGTCGCAATAATTATTACAATAATCAGTTCATAACTATTGAACTACATGATGTATGATTCGTAAATAGTTATGTAAACTTGCTGTAAACTATCGCTTCTAAAAATGACTTTAAACTTAAACTGAAACAGATGTTTAGTGTGGCTAAAGATGGTCCAAGCCCACATTAAAATGGTAGTTCTAAGTAACAACCAATCAGTGTTTAAGGAACTGTGACACCTTAATTATTTAATCTAAAGACATCGTGTAGTACAGGAGGAATATAATTAACACAGACATATTATTTTTACTAATAAGTTATATT
>NW_013669986.1:8276-9832 GCF_000517525.1 Limulus polyphemus
TAGTATTACAATACACCTAAAATACACATGCCCATTGTTAGCTATCATAGTATTTCAATACACCTAAAATACATCTGTCAATTGTTACCTATCATAGTATTATAATACACCTAAACTACACATGCCCATTGTTACCTGTCATAGTATTACAATACACCTAAAATACACATGCCCATTGTTAGCTATCATAGTATTTCAATACACCTAAAATACATCTGTCAATTGTTACCTATCATAGTATTACAATGCACCTAAAATACACATGCCTATTGTTAGCTATCATAGTATTTCAATACACCTAAAATACATCTGTCAATTGTTATCTATCATAGTATTACAACATGGACATAATTCATCCCCGGTCACATTTATTCGTTTTAACCATAGTGGGTTAGGTAATTTATCATACACAAGTCTCCACTGTATATCCACGTCACGTTTTTTGGCCCGACTTCTGTATATTATATTCCATATACGTTTGATAGTCATTCAAAAAATTATTTCATTTGATTTTTACTAAATTGTTATTCAAGATTTTAGTGTTCTGTTCTGCCAGTGGTGATTCTAAATTAAATGTGTTTCCTAGTTCATTATTAGCTAAATTTTCACTATTACTAGTTAATCCTATAGGATTAACAATATGCTTAAACTGTAATGTAATCACAGTCACTAAACGTTTCAAACGCTCTTCATTTTCATCATTATGTAATTGTGACGACAAGATTAACCTTATGTTTTTACATCTATTTTTTCATTATCTACAATGTCTGATACTGTTATCGTATTATTTATCAGCCATGAAAATTAACAAAATGGATTTCCTATATTATCTAATAAATCATAATTTATTATAAGAGGCTCTTTAAAAAGTGCTTGAACAGAGTAGTTTTGAATTTTCCATCTTATGTTAACTTTACATCATATTTTTAAACCAGAGCTACAAAACATTCCTAACTTTCCTCGTGATTTCCATACGATCCATTAAAAGAACTGTAAGAAAATCAAAACGTTGATATGTCCGTTTAAAATAGTTTCAGTTGTAATTCGGATGGGTAAACTGGTTGGTTTATGTAATACACGTTCGAAGTAACGAATCCTAAAAATAGTTAACTTATCATTCAAGGATATGAGATTTAATCCACCTTATTCAAAAGGTAAAGTTAAGGTATTTCTGTTAACCTAATGAACTTTCCTCCAAACAAATTATATAAAAATGTTATGAAAATTAGTTATCAAATTATCAGGCGGTTCTAATACCTAAAATCTGTGCCACTGATACTACTAATCATTTGATTAAGGATTATTTTTTCCTTTTAATGATAGAAAAGGTTGAAAACTCTTCCAGACTGTAATAAGTTTACTATATTTCTCTTTCAGTTCAACCACCCGCCAGTGGCATGGCGGTATGTCTGCGGACTTATAACTTTAGAATCCGGGTTTCGATACCCGTAGTGGGCAGAGCACAGACAGCCCATTGTGTAACTTTGTGCTTAATTACAAGCAAACAAACAATCAAATTCGATGACGAGGAACCCACTTTGAGACTAATAATGGTT
>NW_013669986.1:10565-13232 GCF_000517525.1 Limulus polyphemus
AACCTTGTCGAAACGTTGTACATTTGCTGTTATGTTAAACTTATATTAAAGTTTTTCTTCATTACCCATTCAAGCCGTCTCCAACCATTATTAAACAAACAATCAGTTCATCCCAGTTTCTCTGCATCCATACCAAAGAATTTCCTAAATACTCTACCAATACTTATGTTCTTTGATTCGACCATGTGAAGCCTAGTTTATTTTCTGTTCGTGTTTTCCAAGCACCAGACTATAAACCAAGGGATATTTCTTCGTTAAACTTTGATTACGAATATGCTTCAAATTCCTTTATTGTATTTTGAATAACATTAAATTCTGACTCCTGTGTAATATAAATGTTTATATCATCAGCATAAGAATAAGTCTTTGATGATAACTATAACTTGATATTGATCTTAAGGAACTAATTTTCTTCCTTAAATTATAAAGAAAAGGTTCTATTGCTAGTGTAGATAAAGAACCACTTATTGGATCGCCTTGTCTTACAAGGAACAACTGAAGTTCAAACCGACCCATGAACTACATAAAATATGGTATATTTTTATATATATTGCGTCAACCGCCTTTTTTATATTTCCACCAAAACCATATTTTCTAAGTAATTATGATGTATGCGGTCAAAGGCTTTTTCAAGACCTAAATTTAAAATAGTTAACGTTCATTATTTTGATTTGCAATATTTATTATATCACGCATAACGTGTATGTTGTCATAGATACGTCGATCTGGAATAGAGTAAGTGTGACTCTCATGAATCAATTGACTCACAACAGGTTTCATTCTGTTTGTTATATAAAAGTAATAATGGTCGCCATTTTTTTAATTCTGTCATATCTTCCTTTTTAGGTATTAACCTTATATTGCTTTCTTCGTACTTCTAGAACATTCACCTGTCTCTAGAGATTCAATAAAAACCTCCAGTAGAGATACGCCAATTTTAGGCTAAACTTTTACTAACCACTCAACCGTTATGCCATTAATTCCAGGGGATTTGTCTTTTGCAATTGACTGGCAAGCGGTAATTATTTCTGTAAGCTTTAGTCGAGCATCCAGAGACTATTTTTACACTTTTTGATAACCTCGGTAAGCCTTCGAAGGAAGAATCGTTAATTTCTTATAAAAATCAATAATTATAAAATTTATTTCATTTAAATCCCGAGTCACCCTACCAGTTTTATCCTTTAAAGCTGTTAATACAATTTTTTGTGTACTACGTGTTTGTCCCAATCTAAAAAAATACGATGTAGGATATCAATTTCTCCAATTCTTTGGATTCTTCATAGATGTCGCAGTATTTGGCTCAATATATAAGAAGTTCTTTCAAAACCTTCTCGTACATAGAATACATATTGTCTGTCTCGGATAATTGAGATAACGTGATTTCTAGATGCTCTATCTCGCATTTCTTTTTATATCAGTTTTTCTTTGAAATAATTGAGTATGTGGTTTGATTACTCCTTTCAAACGATCCCACCAAACTCTAACGTTTTTAAGTTTTTCTCTTTTTTGTTGCGTCTGAAAATCTGTTACAATTTGGTTAATTTCACTTACATATTTGGTATTTTCCAATAATTTATTGTTAAAAAGCACAACCCTTCTTATTCTTACTCAAAACCTCTGTATATCGTACAACTACTGTGGCATGATCAGAAATGAACGTATTTACATGCGACAGTCCGAACATTTTCGTCGACATAATAGAATTAACATATAACTTATCCAACCTAACATTTAATATAATGTCTTCTTTTTTACCAGTCCTGGTATATTCCTTCTTTTTGGAATAAAGATATCGAAACCTATCGAATAAACCAAACTGGTTTAACAAATCCTTTAATCTATCAACTATATAAAAGCTATGTTCTCCCTACTTTAATCTATCAACTATATAAAATCTATGTTCTCCCTACTTTAATCTATCAACTATATAAAATCTGTGTTCTCCCTACTTTAATCTCTCAACTATATAAAAGCTATGTTCTCCCTACTTTAATCTATCAACTATATAAAAGCTATGTTCTCCCTACTTTAATCTCTCAACTATATAAGAGCTATGTTTTCCCTACTTTAATATCTCAACTATATAAAAGCTATGTTCTCCCTACTTTATTCTATCAACTATATAAAATCTATGTTCTCTCTACTTTATTCTATCAACTATATAAAAGCTATGTTCTCCCTACTTTAATCTATCAACTATATAAAAGCTATGTTCTCTCTACTTTAATCTATCAACTATATAAAAGCTATGCACTCCTTACTTTATTCTATCAACTATATAAAATCTATGTTCTCCCTACTTTAATCTATCAACTATATAGAAACTATGCTCTCTCTACTTTAATCTATCAACTATATAAAAGCTATGTTCTCCCTACTTTAATCTCTCAACTATATAAGAGCTATGTTCTCTCTACTTTAATCTCTCAACTATATAAAATCTATGTTCTCCATACTTTATTCTATCAACTATATAAAAGCTATGTTCTCTCTACTTTAATCTCTCAACTATATAAAATCTATGTTCTCCATACTTTATTCTATCAACTATATAAAAGTTATGTTCTCTCTACTTTAATCTATCAACTATATAAAAGCTATGTTCTCCCTACTTTAATCTATCAACTATATAAAAGCTATGTTCTCCCTACTTTAATCTATCAACTA
>NW_013669986.1:14121-42765 GCF_000517525.1 Limulus polyphemus
TTCACCCGAAGGTGTACGATCTACTTCTGTATTTAATGTTACATTGAAATCTCCAGCTAAACATACCAATTCATTTTCGATCACGAGGAACCCACTCCAACCATTATTAATACCAATTCATTGTTTTTATTTCATTCTACTGTTTTTAAATCTAATCTAAACATTTGTCTGCCTTTTCGTCACATTGAGGTAAATACACGTTAAAAAAATGTAAATTTAACTTTCTTGATTTCATCAATACATGCAAAATATCACCTTTATACTCAGTACGCCAGATCCACACTGTTGTGTAGCATAGGAATGAATTATATAATTCCAATTATTCTATAATAAAAACTGTCTTTCTGCATGAGCGTTAGTTTCTTGTAATTCGATAATTTCTGCCTTATGACGCATAATATAATTTTTAACCACTCGGTTATTCAAATGTGTAGAAACTTGTAACATTTTGTATAGCAATAACCGCCATAACAGAAGAAAAGGGAAAAAATGAAACTTAGAATGCAAATTTAACATCAGTAATACATACATGTTAGATTAAATTTACAATTTTTTTATTTAAACTTTTAGATAAATAATATAATATTTGCCTTCTGTTTACATTATTCTGATCTTTTTTACTTGAAGAATGTTCTCTCAGTTTCTCTATTTGATATACCAAGCCTGTTACGTTCTCTTTGTATTTCAGAGCCACTTGTAATTTTTTAGACGATCCTTTAACTTTATTTTCAAAATTAAAAATCTTGTATGTTGATTTTGATAATGGCTCTTCAAAAATTTCATCGTCACTCTCTATATTTAAAATCATCATTTTAATTTTCCTTTAAATCATTACACAGTCTTGTTTGACTATCATCATTATCCTCCCAGTGGCACAGCGGTATGTCTGCGGACTTACAATCCTCGAATCCGGGTTTCGATACCCGTGGTGGGCAGAGCTTTGTGTAGCTTTGTGCTTAATTACAAACAAACATATCATCATTATTATCTAAACTAATTTGTGGAAGAGATTTGGTTAACAAACTTTTCGTATTGATTCCATTTGGTTCATCGGTCTCTACCTAAATAAGTCATATCAATTACTGCTTTACGATTATCTTGGTGTATATTATTTATCTTTTTCATAACAGTCTGTTGTTCATTTACATCAATTAAATCTGTTCGATTATCTTGTTCTAATTGAGCTTCTATCGTTTCCTTCATAACACTATCTTCAGTCATTTCATTTGGTTCTGAATTAGCTTTATCTTTCGTAATAATTCCATTTTGTTCATCAGGCCTTACCTTTTCTCTAAATCGGTCGTATCAATTAATATTTTACACTTCTCTTCATCAATGTTATTTCTCACCTTTTTTGTAACAGTTTGATTTTCTTGTTCTAATTGATATTCTATCGTTTTATTCTGTACTATCTTTTTCCAAGATACTATTAACAATTAGTTGTTCAATTTCTTCGTTCTGATAGATAGATAGATAGATGTGCATACTTTTATAAACTGAAAAATAGGACTGAAAACCCATCAGTAAAGCTAACGCCAACAATAATAACACCAAATTACAAATTATAATTTGGAGAATTATAAGACGTATCTTAGGATTAGAGGTATCTGATGGTTGTATATCACTTTGTACGACCACCTTCACAAGTGTACTATGATGGTTGTATATCACTTTGTACGGCCACCTTCACAAGTGTACTCTGATGGTTGTATATCACTTTATACGGCCACCTTCACAAGTGTACTATGATGGTTGTATATCACTTTATACGACCACCTTCACAAGTGTACTCTGATGGTTGTATATCACTTTGTACGGCCACCTTCACAAGTGTACTCTGATGGTTGTATATCACTTTATACGGCCACCTTCACAAGTGTACTATGATGGTTGTATATCACTTTATACGACCACCTTCACAAGTGTACTGTGATGGTTGTATATCACCTTATACGGCCACCTTCACAAGTGTACTAAGATGGTTATATATCACTTTATACGGCCATCTTCACAAGTGCACTCTGATGGTTGTGTATCACTTTATACATTACAAAAAGAATTAGAAAAATGGCTCACAAGAAACAAGAAAATTTTATCTCAGTGATGAAAGTTTTGTCATAGAATGAGGTTTCTCCATCGCTCTACACCTCAAATATAAAGCTTATGATCAGCGATAATGAATCTATAATAACTTAGTTTTTGAATCTATAATAACTTAGTTTTGAATCTATAACAACTTAGTTTTGGAATCTATAATAACTTAGTTTTGGAATCTATAATAACTTAGTTTTGGAATCTATAATAACTTAGTGTATTTACAAGTTATAATAACGCAAAATGTAAACATTTTAAAACATTTAAGCATCTACAACTATTAAACAGACGTTTATTTGACTGATAAATAAGATAAGTTAGAATTAAACTAACACCCACGCATTACAGGTGCTGTTGGGTAAGAATTTGATGCTTTGTTAGTTCTTTGCTTATGTTTGTTGTTTGTTCTTGGTTTCAGCTAACTTCAAGCAAATCTAAAATGTATATAAAGTAACTATCCATTCCAATATACCTATGTTGTTTAATATTGCCCACTCAATTTGAATATAATATTTCTGTGTAAGAATCTGTAATCTAAACATATAGGGTTCACCCTACTAAAATAGTTGGAGTATCTAAACATATAGGGTTCACCCTACTAAAATAGCTTGGAGTCGACACTGACCCTAGAGTAAATATGCCAGAAATATTTGTTGTTGATTCGTCAAGTAGTAACTTCTGCAACTGGGAGTCATTAAAACTATCAGTCTCATCCCAAAGATGCTGAATCAGGTCTGACGGGTACGCTCGTGACTATAGTCATATTTTCTTTTAACAATATGACAGATTGCTAACTTACTGTTTTGAAAAGGCCTAGTTTCATTGGTGTAGAAAAGCAACATCATTCAGGTGACACTAACACGTGGGATCAAATTTCGCGTCCGTTCAAAAAGGAGTGAAACGTGACCCATCATACCATAACAGTTTAGTTATTCATTATTGCATTTCTGATAAGCTAATTATGCTACAGTGGATGATACGTCTCTTGGAGATTATTACTGAAGGAATCGACTGTTATACTTTACAAACCTGTCATTCACTGTGTCAACAACAGTCATACTGTTTCCTGTTGGCAGATGAATATTTTTAAGTACTCTATTAACAGTCTCTGGGGACAGATATCTTTGAACAGTTGGTTAAATAACCTGCTTTTGAAAATGACGCTACTGCTAGATGGGCACCGACTATCACGGCAGTTTGAAAGTCTGAAATATTTTTGCTATTACCCATTGTTCTACAGTCTAACCATGAAGTGACTAAATTTCTACATGGATAGGGTGCAAACAAACTCCTGGATCGTTATTTGGTCACATTCATTCGTTTGTTTGCTTCAGAGCAAAACCACAGTGGGCTATCTGATGTGACCACCACTGGGAATCGAACCTCAGATTTTAGCATTGTAATTCCACAGACTTACCGCTGTCCCACCGTGGGACCATTTAATCACTTTACTTCGCATATGCAAATTAATGTACTTTTCTATAAATGTATTTGGAGCCCTACAAAAAAAATGACAAAGTATTTTATATATATTTTTTTTTGCCAGGGATATTAAAATCTTTATTGTATGCAAACATTCATCTAGAACTTTTACTTTAAAAAAAAAGTAATCAAAACATATTTCACTTAAAAATAAATTAAATAATCAAATTCTTCTTCTGTTTCCTTAGTTATAATAATGCTTATGAACAAATATAAAACATTTATCCGACTGAATTAGATTTTCTTTTCTATCAGAGGTGAAATATTTGCTTTAAGATTAAAAGATTTTAGAAGATACTTAAGATTATTTAGAGCAGAACAAGAAATTATGCGTTTCTCTTTCCTATACCTTTCAGTGGCACAGCGGTGTGTCTGCGGACTTACAACGCTAGAAACGGGTTTTGATACCCGTTGTGGGCAGAGCACCCATAGCCCATTGTGTAAGTTTGTGATTAATTACAAACAAACAAACAAATCTCTTTCATAAATAATGGTCTCACAGTTATAAGAAGCCTAACATGTGAAGAACATGGCAACTTCAATTATCGAGAGATCTAACAGACGGAAAGATTTCTGTGCTTTTACGCAGATACCAGACGTAGTTAATTTTCTCACGTCTTCAGTGGACCTTCTGATAACTCAGTAATGCTTCAGATAACAGAACACATTTCAACACTTGCCTGTTTAGCAATAGTCGAAATAGTATATTGAAGATTCCATATGTAATGACTGAGTCATCTGTGATTTGATCTAATGGTTACTGTACCGGGCTGGTGATCGCACGGTCCAAGGTTTGAACCATGATTGATACTTTACGTACTTTTAGTTTTGGCAACGTTCTAATTGTGATCTTGAAATCAATCATTCGTTTACGAGCAGCCGTGTAGGCGGTGAGGGTTGATGATTTCTCTCTCTCTGATCAGCAATTCTCAGTTATGTTTGATCCGAGTATCTCTGACTTTTCCGCTTTACCCATACACCGTATGAGGTGCGCTCAAGTTGAAAGAACCAGATACGAGATTCACCTGCGACATCACTGTACCCATACTGGATTAATGAAGAAATATTTAAATATTCAGTATTATATATATATATATAATGTTTTTCTCTGTTGAACAAGAACACCGTGTAATTCTAATTAAACCAACATAAAAGTCTTAGATGTACAAACGCGAAATTGTAGTTTTAGATACGTGATTTTATGTTCTAAGTTATCAACGGTACCCCCTTATCGGTATATTTCTAATTCGTATATGTTATGGTACAGTATATGATATTATCACACAACTAAACTATGACCTATGGTTATATTAAGATATACATTTTGCGTTTCATCAGTGTCTCTAATATCTGTTGTGTAGGATATTATTACCATCATCCTATCCTGTTCGATATGATTATATGTATATTAACACATACATATATATTGATGTACATATATATATTAATATATATATATACATACGTATGTATTTTAATATATATACATACATATATATTAATATATATATATAAATATATATGTATGTATATATATATAATGTGTTTTACTTTTCCTTTCAATTTTATTTAAAATAGATAATCTTTAGAGAACTGGTTTCGTAGGGTTCTTAAATCACTTTAGATTAAGCTCTTTAAAAATATCGTGGAAGAGATATTTGGATGATTGCTTATTAATTTGAAATAATAATCATGAAGCAGAAAATTTTAAATCGCGTAAAAAGAAAATATACAATTCACGTTTGAGATGAGTAAATTAACATTTCTGGATGTTTTAGTTAAGGTTAAAGAATGATTGCATATATATTTATCATAAACCTATCAATTTGTATGGATCTTTATCTTAACCGATAAGCTCAAATATATAAGTAGGTTTAGCCCAAACAAGTAGTTTCGTAAGAGTGTTATCTTATAGCAAAGCCACATCGGGCCACCGAGGGGAATAGAATCCCTGATTTTAGCGTTGTAAATCCGAAGACTTACCGTTGTCCCAAGGGAAAGCTAGAGAGGCAAGAATCAAAAGGTTGTTAGGACGCTCGACTCGGGATCGAATCTCATCCCCAAACATATTCGTTCTTGTTGGTTTTGAATTTCGCTCAAAGCTACACGAGGGCTATCTGCGCTAGCCGTTTCTAATTTAGCAGTGTAGACTAGAGGGAAGGCAGCTAGTCATCACCGCCCACCGCCAACTCTTGGGCTACTCTTTTACCAACGAATAGTTGGATTGACCGTCACATTATAACGTCCCCACGGCTGAAAGGGAGAGCATGTTTGGTGTGACGGGGATGTAATAAAGTAAAGTGTCAGTTTTACTATAAATTATGTATACAAAATAATGTTTATATTTCAGATTCCACCAGGTACATATTATGTATATTCACCTTTTAATTAAAAGTATATTATTTATGCCTTAGTTTGTACAATATATGAAAAATTATATGTTGGGGAAAAGCCAATTTAAGAATTAAAACAAACATACATAAATACCATGTGAAAATCCCGCATTTAAGCTGAATACCAGTTAGCGCACGTTTCAGCTATTGATTTAATAGCAAATAATCAAAAATTTAAGGAACCTTTTCTTAAAGTTTATCCATTCTGGTCATGTAATAACAAACTAAGAAGATTATAATATAAAAACATTTTAGTGAAAAATTCAAAGCCTCCTTGATTAACAGTTAATACAAAATTTCAGAGGGCGCTTAATAAAGTAATATTTTCCGTCTTTTATTAAACTTGTTTTGTTTTTTTTATGTACAACCATCTCAGGTCGTCAAAAGACCTAAATCTCGATGATTGATCCAGAGAGAACACATCAACAGTGCTGGGAGAGGAAGAGTAAATCTCGATGATTGATCCAGAGAGAACGCATCAACAGTGCTGGGGGAGGAAGAGTAAATCTCGATGATTGATCCAGAGAGAACACATCAACAGTGCTGGGAGAGGAAGAGTAAATCTCGATGATTGATCCAGAGAGAACACATCAACAGTGCTGGGGGAGGAAGAGGTTAAGTTTGCGCCTGACCCTCCCAGGTCCACCAGGATCTAAAACCCGATAAAGCTGACCAACACATCAACGCAGAAGATGAAAATTTGTTTCTTTGTTTTAAAGTCAAGTACAAAGCTACACAGTGGGCTCTCTGTGCTCTGCCCACCACGGATATCGAAACCCGGTTTCTAGCGTTGTAAGTCCCCAGTCATATCGCTGTGCCACTGGGGGAGGGAGGGACGAAGATAAAAAGAAGCAGAGCACTTATGTAACTATACTAGAGATATAATAGATAATAATATTTTTTACTATTATTGTAAACTTAAACAGGAACTTTTATCCTATTATGTAACTAACAGATATCTGCTGAAACATGCCCGGCGTCGCCAGGTGATTAGGGTACTCGACTCGCAATCTGAGGGTCAAGGGTTCGAATTCCGTCTCACCAAACATGCTCGCGCTTTCAGCCGTAGGGGGCGTTATAATATGACGGTCAATACCACTATTCGTTGGTAAAAGAGTAGCCCAAGAGTTGGCGGTGGGTGGTGATGACTAGCTGCCTTCCCTCTAGTCTTACACTGCTAAATTAGGGACGGCTAGCGCAGATAGCCCTCGTGTAGCTTGGCTTCTGCTGAAATTCCTTCTCCGAGACGTTGAAAAGACTTTACCATCTTCCCTATGGTTTTTATCCTATTTGAAAATTTCCCAGGTTTGTCCATAGTTTTGAAATACTTATGGTATATGGTATTGCTGTGTTGCTAATGTATTTAAATAATGTGACTTGCATATGAATATATCCCTATTATATCGGAACTATTCTGAATACGCAAAAGTTGAAGTTCGAACCCGTGACTGTTTACCAATTAGAAGTGTTTGAAAGTTAAGCTATCTTGCCTGACATACACACCCTTTTAGTGTCCACTAGACTGTGTATTAAGGATGGAGCCTGACATATCTCGTGGACTATCTTGCCTCGTATAAACACCTTTTGTGTCCACTAGACTGGGTATTAAGGATGGAGCCTGACATATCTCGTGGATTATCTTGCCTCGTATACACACTTTTTGTGTCCATTAGACTGGATATTAAGAATGGAGCCTGGCATATCTCGTGGACTATCTTACCTCGTAAACACACACTTTTAGTGTTAACTAAACTGGGTATTAAGGATGAAGCCTGACATATCTCGTGGACTATCTTGCCTCGTATAAACACTTTTAGTGTCCACTAGACTGGGTATTAAGGATGGAGCCTGACATATCTCGTGGACTATCTTACCTCGTAAACACACACTTTTAGTGTCCACTAGACTGGGTATTAAGGATGAAGCCTGACATATCTCATGGACTATGCAGAGCCAAGGATTCTAATCCCGACTGGTCTCAGTTTTCACTTCTCTAGAAACTAACTTCGTAAGACAGTGTGCTTGACAATATCTGTAATACGAATTTGATACAGCGATATATATATAATATGTATGATACGCTGAAATATTATTAATACTTATGATGATATAACAGGCTACATTTTTAATTTAGATGTTTGTATTGTTGTTTTGCCTAGGGGGGGGGGGGTTGGATGTCATGTGAAGAGCGCGAGGGTGAACGTTTGAAATTTTGTTAAAAGTTCAGAAGTGATTTGAAAGCGCGATTCAAGCGAGAGTAGTTTATTTGCTAATTGATTGGTTAGTGAGCCAGCTAGTTAGCGAGAGTACTTTTATTTGCTTATTGATTGGTTAGTGAGCCAGCTAGTTAGCGAGAGTAGTTTTATTTGCTTATTGATTGGTTAGTGAGCCAGCTAGTTAGCGAGAGTAGTTTTATTTGCTTATTGATTGGTTAGTGAGCCAGCTAGTTAGTTCAGTATTGTAAATGATGAGTATACATTTACAACGAGATACGAGAAGTACCACACGTACGAGAAAATTAGCTAGTAAGTGGATTTTCCATTGAGGTGTTACTTATTTATGAGGCTAAACCTATCGTTATATACGGGGAAGTTGTATACTATAATTATTGCTAACTGTCATACCATCGTCTCTTCACAATTTTTCACAGTGAAAGAGATACACAATCGATTATAAATTCCAATAAACTGTCATGGAATGCTGTAAACATTCCAGTTCACAAACCAGTGTTCTTCACGCTGAGTAGTTTTCCACTGTTTTTCTTGTTGGCCCAATTATCCTGTGTATTCTTTAATGAACGACACGAACTTTTGGGTAAGATGACACAAGAAAGAGGGTGTTTAAGTTTCAAACGCGAGAGTAGAAAGAAGTGGACCCGAGCTGATACGTAACTACAAATCAGTTTGTATGTTTATTGTGGTAACAGTCATGCAAGTTCTTGTTTTCACTAGTTCATCAGCTTACTGTTGTACGAGTCGGGAGATATTTCCGATAATTACGTTATCTTCACAAGATGCGGGTGCCGTTAGGGATTAAGCTTCGTTTAGAATGGGCACGTCTTACACAGGCACGGCCTAGCTGAGAAATAAAACAAAGATTTATCGCAGAAATCAATGTTGTTTAATTACAGCAAACTCGTTTGAATAAGACTTCCCAAATCAAAGACCATCTTCTTACCAGATATGAATAACAAGTAGTCCTCTCTAATCAACCACGATTCTGACTAAGCCTAAGGAATGACACTACTTGAATTATAAATAGCTACGTTTTCATATCCATCGGATTAACTAACTCTCAAGTTAATCAGTTTGTAGCTGCTCAACGATTATTATAACAATGATCCAATAATTAACGACTGCTTGGTAGTTTTGTTAACATTTGTCCAGGAGTCTCTAAAAATCATAGTGACGGGGGGGGGGGGGCTCAATACCTTGCCCATATGTCCCAAAAGTGTCCTTTTTCTCAATTAAAACAAAATTGTCGAAAAATAACGCAAGATACGTCTCATTTTACATTTTCGTCACTGCAAATTATTAGGTACAAAAAAAAGTTTCTGATTTAAAAAGAATGGAACTCGGGGACTGTAGTGCTAATAGCAAAAATTCACTTTTGGATTTTAAAAACTGTTTGTAAGATATAAAAGAGGATCTGTTTGCTACTTATCGTTTTTTTACCTTATGTGTACCAGAGGCAACCCATAGTCCCTCCCCAATACTTCATATCCCCTCTAAAAACAAAAAGGGGGGCTAGTCTTATGATGCTTGAAAGGTGACATTTTTTTTTTTTTTTACAGTGAGCCCCAGTTCTTTTAATCTTCTCTTGCTGATAAGTCACGTAAATTCAAACGGTAATATGGACAAGTGCAAATATAAAGTCAGTAATTACGTCATTCAGACACTAGGTCCCATAAAGCACCAGTGTTCACGCTATATGTTGACAAAAAAATTGTAACACATGAATATAAAATATTAATACAAGAATAGCAGATTGCGAGGTATGACAAGTACCGCAGGGCACTATCTATCCCTAAACTGTGAAGCCCAATAATTAATTTTAAAACTGCTATGAGGGGGGAGAGATTTCTATTGCTATCTGTAGTGAATGAGAGAGGGAAGGGAGAGAAGAGTCACTCTGTTGAAGTGAGTTACCGTAATTTTCAAAATCGTTACCAATTCAGAAAATTATGTTTTCAGAGAGCATATTAAGGGTTTATTTCATTCTCTTGTTAGAGAATTATTTCCCACTCAATACAGTTTTATAATTCATTAATATCAGTGTAAAATGTGATTACCTGTATTATGTTATACCTACATCCTTTCATACTTTCACAGCGAAACGCTTTAGGCCTACGAGGAACTATTGTTTTATCACTATGGTCTCCAGAAGCCCCCCACCCCCAACCAACTGCTCAATGGTAAAACGCTAAAAATCAGGTTTCGATACCAGTTACAGGCACATCATTGTGTAGCTTTGCGCTTAACAATAAATAAACAGCAATAGGAATAGCTTTCTTAATATTTTATGTTCGACTGCGTAAAATGTTACACATCATGCCCGCCAGGGGAATATGTTAAACATCATGCCCAACAGGGGATCTTTCTTGACAAAGCGGACATTTCTGTATGGAATCTATGGCTCAACAGAAATTTATTGACCAGTTCATTTGTCAGATTTTTAACGTCTCTTGTTGATATACTGGACTATAATCACGTAGCAACAAAATTCAACACTACCATGAAGTTTTTCTTATACTTCGCTTGTGGGTTTTTTTGGTTCCTTCATTCTAACGAAATGGGGGTTTCGTCTATTTAATGATAAATTCAGTATTAGAGTACTCAACTTAGGATATTACTAGACTGAAAAAGTGATCTGGAAATTCAGCTGGTCTTACACTGAACTAACACTATTTCACATAACTTTACTTTGAAGTACCCAAAAGTTAAAACATTCCTCTCTTCAACATTGTATCAGCAGTAGATCCAGAACTTATCGAACTCCCTCTTCCAGACTTTCTAATATTCTATCAGCAGTGTGCCCAAAACTTATCGAATTCCTCTCTTCAGGGCCCTTTTTTAACGTTGTATCAGCACTGTACCAAGCTTTTCAAGGCCTTTTAACGTTGTATCAGCACTGTACCAAGCTTTTCAAGGCCTTTTAAAGATTGTACCAGCAGTTTAAGGGTCTTCAGTCACATTAACCGTGGTTGAGTTGATATAAGTAATATCTTCACTGACCATGAATATTACAACTTTCATTTGTCTGTCTCTGACAAATCTGTTATTTTGTGGTGAAATATGGCGACTGGGTGTTAAAAAGCGTCGTCTTTTGTGTTTCCAGAATGAAAATATGTCGCATTTTTCCACAAGTTTCTTTGGAACCCTAACCGTATATCCTATAGTTTGATTATTGTACTGTATCGTGTACTTTATTATTTAGTTATTGTACAGCATCGTGTATCTTGTTGTTTAGTTATTGTACAGCATCGTGTATCTTGTTGTTTAGTTATTGTACAGCATCGTGTATCTTATTGTTTAGTTATTGTTCTGTATCGCGTATTTCATTGTTTAGTTATTTTATTGCATCGTGTATCTTATTGTTTAGTTATTGTACTGCATCGCATAGTTTATTGTTTAGTTATTGTGCTGTATTGCATATTCAATTGTTTAATTGTTTTATTGTATCGCGTATTTTATTGCTTAGTTATTTTACTGTTCGCATATTTCTTTGATTAGTTATTTTATTGTATCCTGTATCTTATTGTTTAGTTATTGTACTGCATCGTGTATTTCCTTGTTCAGTTATTTTATTGTATCGTGTATCTTATTGTTTAGTTATTGTACTGCATCGTGTATTTTATTGTTTAGTTATTGTACTGTATCGTGTATCTTATTGTTTAGTTATTGTACTGTATCGTGTATTTTATTATTTAGTTATAGCCTGTATCGTGTATCTTATTGTTTAGTTATTGTACTGCATCGTGTATTTTATTGTTTAGTTATTGTACTGTATCGTGTATCTTATTGTTTAGTTATTGTACTGTATCGCGTATCTTATTATTAGTTATTGTACTGTATGTGTCTGGCAGTTTATTATTTAGTTATTGTAATGTATCGTGTATCTTATTGTTTCTTTATTGTACTGCAATATGTATCTTATTGTTTAGTTATTGTACTGTATCGCATATTTCCTTGTTTAATTATTTTATTGTATCGTGTATCTTATTGTTTAGTTATTGTACTGTATCGCATATTTCCTTGTTTAATTATTTTATTGTATCGTGTATCTTATTGTTTAGTTATTGTACTTTAATTTTGCTTTTGCTGAGTTATTTATTCTGCTATTGTGAGTAAGTATTTTAAACTATCTATGAATTAATGCTGATGGACTGTTGTTCCAAAGCAACTTAAACCGCTTGTCTGAAAGTTTTATCTTCAGCCTGGTGCACGTGGCTTCAGCCTACATACATCGACATACTGATCGCACTCCAGGGAATCTATGGTCTTCGAGACATTTCTCGGTGTAGAATTTGAACCAGTTGTTCCATATAATGAGCACCACAAGGGTTCCATTTTCCTTCTTTAATCCAGTTCTACTTTTGGCTTCCTTTTGGTTAATCGTTCCAAAACTACTGGGAATACCAAAATGTTATGTGTTGTTTTGATTGGAACGCTCTTTAATATAGATAGCTTGAGTCATTGTTCAATCCTCTCACCAGGAGAAATCACACTAACTGCTTGACTTCCGCTTTCATCATAATATTCGTTAGTTTATTTCTCTGGATGATGAAGGTAATCTTTTGTATGTGTCTGGCAGTTTATTATTTAGTTATTCTACTGTATGTGTCTGGCAGTTTATTATTTAGTTATTGTACTGTATGTGTCTGGCAGTTTATTGTTTAGTTATTGTACTGTATGTGTCTGGCAGTTTATTATTTAGTTATTGTACTGTATGTGTCTGGCAGTTTATTATTTAGTTATTGTACTGTATGTGTCTGGCAGTTTATTATTTAATTATTGTACTGTATGTGTCTGGCAGTTTATTATTTAGTTATTGTACTGTATCGTGTATCTTATTGTTTAGTTATTGTACTGTATCGTGTATCTTATTGTTTATTTACTATACTGTATCGTGTATCTTATTGTTTAGTTATTGTACTGTATCGTGTATCTTATTGTTTAGTTTTTGTACTGTATCGTGTATCTTATTGTTTAGTTATTGTACTGTATCGTGTATCTTATTGTTTAGTTATTGTACTGTATCGTGTATCTTATTGTTTAGTTATTGTACTGTATGTGTATGGCAGTTTATTATTTAGTTATTGTATTGTATGTGTCTGGCAGTTTATTATTTAGTTATTGTACTATATGTGTTTGGCAGTTTATTATCTAGTTATTGTACTGTATCGTGTATCTTATTGTTTAGTTATTTTACTGCATCGTGCATTTTATTATTTAGTTATTGTACTGTATCGTGTATCTTATAGTTTAGTTATTGTACTGTATCGTGTATCTTATTGTTTAGTTATTGTACTGTATCGTGTATCTTATTGTTTAGTTACTGTACTGCATCGTGCAGTTTATTATTTAGTTATTGTACTGTATCGTGTATCTTATTGTTTAGTTATTGTACTGTATCGTGTATCTTATTGTTTAGTTATTGTACTGTATCGTGTATCTTATTGTTTAGTTATTGTACTGCATCGTGCATTTTATTATTTAGTTATTGTATTGTATCGTGTATCTTATTGTTTAGTTATTGTATTGTATCGTGTATCTTATTGTTTAGTTATTGTACTGCATCGTGCATTTTATTATTTAGTTATTGTATCGTGTATCTTATTGTTTAGTTATTGTATTGTATCGTGTATCTTATTGTTTAGTTATTGTACTGTATCGTGCATTTTATTATTTAGTTATTGTATCGTGTATCTTATTGTTTAGTTATTGTATTGTATCGTGTATCTTATTGTTTAGTTATTGTATTGTATCGTGTATCTTATTGTTTAGTTATTGTACTGTATCGTGTATCTTATTGTTTAGTTATTGTACTGCATCGTGTATTTTATTGTTTAGTTATTGTATTGTATCGTGTATCTTATTGTTTAGTTATTGTACTGTATGTGTATCTTATTGTTTAGTTATTGTACTGTATCGTGTATCTTATTGTTTAGTTATTGTACTGTATGTGTCTGACAGTTGGAGATTACCTTCTGCAGAGGCGTGTCTAAGTACCTAAAAGATTCGGGGCTCGAGCCCATAGGTGCAGGAATTTTCGGCGTTTCAGTATGCTCTCAATCATGGTTTTTCCATTCTGATTTTTCAAGACACCAACTGCGGATTCTGGACACTGTCAAATACAATCGGGGCACGGACCCCGTGTGCCAGCGCCTAGCGACGCCTCTGATCTTAAGTATGAGTCATTGAAGGAAAATAGAATCTAGTATAAGATAAATAAAAATTTGCTTGTTTCGTTGTTGTTAAGGGTAAAGCTAAGCAATAGGCTGTCTGTGCTCTGTCGACTGAGGTTATGGAAACCCGATTTTTATCGTTATGAGTCTTCAGAAGTATCACAAAGACATAGATAATCTGTTGCTGCTGTTTCTTTCTTTTTTTTTATTGCAAAGATACACAATGGGCTATGTCTGCTCAGCCCACCGCGGGAAATCAGACCATGGATTTTTAGATGCCTTACTACTGAGTTACTAGAGGTGTGGATAAGAAACGAACTTCCTGTGTCACTGATCCTAACATTCATCAAGTTGCCGCAAGGAGATAATTTTATACGTATGTTTGGATGGTGAAGATAATGTTTTGTATTTGTCTTGATGTTCAAGACAATCCTGTGTATTTGTCTATAAGGTGTATGTGAATGTTTAATGACAGTGGTGTGGTCAGAAAACGTATAGAGTGTTCAGAGACAGTGATGTAGCCAGAAAACTTATAGAATGTTGAGTGACAGTTGTGTAGCCAGGAAAACTTATAGAATGTTGAGTGACAGTTGTGTAGCCAGGAAAACTTCTAGAGTGTCGAGTGACAGTATTGTAGCCAGGAAAAGTTTTAGAGTGTTCAGAGACAGTGATGTAGCCAGAAAACTTCTAGAGTGTCGAGTGACAGTAGTGTAGCCAGGAAAAGTTTTAAAGTGTTCAGAGACAGTGATGTAGCCAGAAAACTTCTAGGGTGTCGAGTGACAGTATTGTAGCCAGGAAAAGTTTTAGAGTGTTCAGAGACAGTGGTGTAGCCAGGAAAGCCAGGAGTGGTATTTTTGTAATCCAAGAGAAATGTATAAAGCAAAATAACAAAGTATTGAAACTTTGAAACTTGAGGGAGAGTTCAAGCCCAGTATTCTTCCTGGATATATGTATGTTGAACAATACACTTTCAGGTTGTTGATTTCGTTATTCTATTTCTCTCAAATTGACTTCTATCAAGTTTTCGAAGTTCTGATGATATCATGTTTGTAACTCTTCAACTTTGGCACGCTTTTCTCATTGCTTTTCAGTTTTCTTTACAATTATTCACTCTGTTGTTTAAGATGACCTCAAAACGATTTTGGGGCCCTCACTCGTTACAGTCCATGACCCCACGTGGATCTTGATAATACCCCTACAGTATATTTTTCACTGCAAAAGGGTCCAGCATATGGTTGTCATGTCCAGAGCACACCACTTCTTTCTGTGTGCTTTACATAATCCATCTAGTGTACAAAGATGACGGTTTCTCAATTCTAATATCAACATTCCGAAAGCACAAAATATCCATAGGATATATGGAATAACAAGAATATTTGTTTCATAATCCAGCTGCTCAGGGTATGTGACGATTGAACCAAAGTTATGACTAGGATACTGATCTCGATAAACCCATATCCCGTGTCTCTAATTTCCAGGTGAAGATCCTTCTTAATTGTTTTGCATATTGTTACCTGGAACACATGGACGGCTTTTGCCACTGACCTTTGTGTTCGTAGATTCCCACCTGTTACAAGACGCCATACTTTGTTTACCACGACCGGGGTACAGCTTGTTGCAGGCTTCTTTCTGGATGTCAGGTTGAACTATATTCCTTTGTTTTTCAATGACTTTAAGTACAAGGAATATCCACATTTTGGAAATTCTAAATCTCCCATATGAACATATCTTATGATCTTTGAGTATGACTATTCTGCGTCGGAAAAGTGTGTTACATACCCTTCCCCAAAAGAATAAACTCTCAGTGGTATCACACTACTTGCGAACGCCAAACAATGTCAAAATGTAGTTCTAATACATGTCCTTCCACCGCGAATTTATATGACTGTGGTTGCATTAGGTTGCATATTCAGAATCCTTTTAATACAACGTACTCAACCCTAAGTTTTCTGTGGCTATATTATAATGAACATCAGGTGCATAAACCAAGTGTATTAGATGCTGGATAGTTTCATCCTGCGATATGATGTCCAGGCATATATATATCTCTAATCTAGAACAGACATATAGATCGGCCCCCAGTAGTACAGCGGTATGTCTGCAGACTTACAACGCTAGAAACCGGGTTTCGATACCCGTGGTGGGCAGAGCACAGATAGCCCATTGTGTAGCTTTGTGCTTAACTTCAAACAAGCAAACATTTAGATCGAGGGCAACTACGATCAGCAGCCAGCAGCTTAATGGCTCTTCCTGAGTAACCATGTAACATAATTCATTATCACGGTTATAACTCCGCTCGAACCTTGGACTTCTATCAACATTCCAATACGCTAACTGCCAGGTCACATAAACATTCATTAGTTAGCTAGGCCGCATTTTTTGTTCAACTTGATGGTGAGTAAATATTTCCTGTAAAATTATTATCAATGCCATAAGTGTAGCTACCAGTTTGGCCGCCAATTTTGATTTCATGCATTTAAGTCGCACACTCAATACTTTTTGGCCGTCCCTTTTTTTTCACACCTAAGGCATTTTTGATTAAATTTGTAATAATATGATAGGAGCTCTTAAAAAGGGGGAGGATTGATTGGTGAATAGTTCTTATGCGTTATTTCCTAGAAACATTCCCAAAGGTATAAATGCAGTAAGTAAGAACCTGTTTAAAACATATCATAAAGAAAAATATAAAACGTTAGGAAATCCCAGAAGTAATTATACTTCTGTAGAAGTCTCTTGCTACTAGATGGCGCTATGAAGTAGGCAAAAAGTTATAGCACTGGTCTTTCATTCCTGGTTTTCATTGCAATTTATTTGGTCTTGCATCGTTTTACCAGTACTTACATTGTTTGTTTTTGTTCTCCGTGCCTTGTCTAAACTTAAGTTCGCGTCTCTTTACTTCAATAAGGTTCTCGCTTCTGTTCTGGTTATATTAGTTTTTAAAGAAAAGTAGAACAACGAATGAATACATAAAGTAGTTCCTACTTTTGTTTAAAGCTTTTCCCTTGATCTTTTAGTAAAGTTTAGTTGATTTTGCTTATTAATCGACTGATAACTTCACTTTCCTCTCTGAAAGTTTGTATTTGACTTTTTAGCAAATAAAACATGACTTTAGGCGCTCAGCAAAAGACGTTTCCATGACGACTAGCTAGAAGCACCGCCTATAGAAAGTTTCAATAGACGTATAAAATAAGTTAGCAGTTATGTTAATTTTAATATCTAAAGAAAAAAAGACTGTTTAGGATAATTTAAAATTTTAAACAATTGAGCTAACAAATACACGACGTCACATGCAGAGGTAAGACAAATAAAACCAACTATAATACTGACGTGGGGAAATATGTTCCAGTCAAAATGTCAATTGAGAAAGGATGTCACAAACTGCTGTGAAAATACATTGGATTAGCCTTTATTTGCAAGCCTCGCACTTGAAATGATTTTAAAAATTATGAGTTGGTAGGAGTGCTCAACCACACAAAGGCCCACGTTTAAAACTATTGTTCACCAGTCTGCAGCCCATTGTAGAGCGGTGGCGACCCCTAACGAAACGGTAGCTCAGAAAAATTCAAATAAAGAGTGATGAGCCAAACGTTTCTCTTCAAGTTGGAATTCCATCCTCCGTAATGATCACATGTACAGAACAAAGACAACACAGCAGTTAGAAGCCCTGTTTCTTTAGCTCTAATCCATCCATTGTTTGTTGCATGTTAACTGACGATGCAGTTTGTTTACCCTTGAAGAAGAAGTAGTTTCTGTACACCTTTGTAAAAGGTATAGCTTGTGTACCCCTGAAGAAGATGTAGCTTTTGTACTCCTGTATAAGACGTAGTTTCTGTACACCCCTGTGAAAGGTAAAGTATATGTGCCCCTGAAGAAGATGTAACTTGTGTAAAAGATATAGTTTGTTATTGTTGTCATGTTTTGGTTTAGGTCGGTAGCGTGGGCAAGTGGTTAGCGTCTTCGGACTGTGAATCTGGGGGTTCGCTGTTTATCGCCAAAATGTGCGCTGCACCATTTCATCACTCGAGAGTTGGCGTAGGGTGCTGTTGACTTCCCGGATTCCCTTTAGTCTCTCAGTTCAAAATTGAAAAGATTTATGTCGCTAGCCACGAAAATTGGGAAACAAATAAAATCATATTACTAGCTTAATTACAGTTATATTTACGGATAAATCAAGTAATTATGTTTTAAACTTATTTTTTTTATTTAAAAAACGCCAAGTTTACCTAGCATGAAGTTATTCCTTTAATTTAATATTGTAATCTATTGACAAGTTTTAATTTTTTTTTTCGTATATTCACTAGATTACCTACCGCCATTTCGTGGGTATCGTTTTGCCCCTATTTAACGCTCTCGAGGGCATTGCAAACTGTAAGGGGGGGGGGGCGTTAATTATAGTATTTGTGCAATTCCGGACTGTATTTTTCACATGTGGTTTGTTGATTTCAATGCTAATAAGTGTGTGTATGTGTGTATTTGGTTTTCTTATTTCGTTTTTCAAATCAAAATTACAGTAATAAAATTGGATTATATGTTGGATTACTATTGCTGTAAGCTTTATAAAAATAACGGGGGTAGGCGTTAAGTAGGGGCAATGCGATAATCTTTATCGTTTAGCTCATGTTTCTGTAGTAATCCCATCATGGGTTAAAAGAAAATGAGGCACTAATAATAACACATAGCTAATTCTAGCAAATGACGTTTTACAACCTGAAATATAGGGTGTTCCAGAAGTCTGAACCCATAGGGAAAAATACATAATTTATTATTAATTTATTTATTATTCAAATTGTATGCCGTTAACAGCCACACACGCATCAATTCTTGGTATACTGTGCCATCGGGGTATTTTCTTTCCTGAAATATGTACAACTGATACTAGAAATGTGTTTAACTTTAAGTGTATAGTATCTATTTTTCCTGTGAGTCCAGACTTCTGGGTCACCCTGGACATTACATACTTTCTTAATCGTTTATAACTTACCTTTGGATTATGTCCAGAAGTGCGTAACGTCATAAAGAATACGACATAGCTAACCCAGTGAATTTATAATGGACAAGTTTTTTTTTCAGTAAAGCATTAGTGTTGTGAAATTATACGTCAAGCTATTGAAGAAATTCCAACTTGTTCAAAATTCGATAATCAAACGCTCGGTTTCTGACTAATCGAGGGAAAGAGGTGGGGGAGACATTAAGTATAAAATATACATGTCTGTGACAGGATTTCCATAAAGTAACCTAATGTAAGACATTTTATATATCTCATAATAAAAAGATATCAGGATGATTAAACAGTATTTGAAATTCAGACCTCTACCCAAAAGTCTAATTCAAGAATAACAAAAACATGTGTACATAATTTTCGCAAGAATTTTACTCGTTTTTACTTGGTCTTAAAATGAAATATCGTAATTTCTCAGCGAAAAGATATTAGCAGTAGAATTAGGGTTAGCTTAAAAAATACTCATTTTTTATCTCATTTGTTTCTTGCTCGAAACGAATACTCATTTTTCTGGTGGTGTTTGTTGACAGGAAGGAACGTGGCTCGTGCTTTCTGAAAAAGGCTTAAGCTAGCTTGGGTAATTTCGAACGAGCGTCATACGTACCAATGGAAAATGCTTTCTATTTGTTATTTTACTGACACAATTAAGTTATAGAACCCCAGAAAATGTACTTACAATAAAAAGTGAGATGTAAGTGGATAGGTAATAACTCATATAATAGGGGAGCGGGAGGGTTCACGGCTGAGAACAATCAGTTCGTGTTCCTAAATTAATAAACTATCCTCAGAGACTCGTATACACCCACTTTCTATTTCTTTGCCTCGCTCTTTTTCCACAAATACTGTATGATATTTACTGATTTGGTGAGAATAATGCCAAGTGAGGGAGGGTTTATTTTGGGAGACTAAGCCCTCTCAAGCCTTTTATACGCACTGCTCCCGATTTATATATATTTCAAATACAAAAGCTCATATGTGACATGAAGAAACATTTCGTAAAGGCCTTTTCTACAGTCCATTTTATAGAAACTGCTAAAAAAACGGTAAAATAACAATGCAAAGTCCAGTCCATTTGCTGATATCAAAAGAATTTTATTTTTTCCATTACAAGTACTACGAGATACCCTATATTAATTCATGTTATGTGTTTGTGATTTTGTTAACTTGTTTGTTTGTTTGTCCGTGAACTCCTTCTATAGTTTTAGAGATAACAGGATCAAAATTAGTAAGCAGACTCCTAGCCCTCACCTTTACCGGGGCCACAAACGCACCTGGAAGGTCACCCAGGCATGATGGGGGTCTAGAAGTATGTTCTAAAATAGCTGAACCTGAATCAGGCATAGGATTTGGCTTTCCTGGTTTACTCAGGATCCCGGAGGTGTCAAAATAGAGGACTAAACGTTTCACGCATGATCAGGTACCACAGACGGGTGTCCTAAAGGGGTTTTATTCGGGTACAGCCCCCTTTGGTTAACTATAAATGTAACTGGAGGTAATTAAAGAATTTGAGTGGTGCATTGAGCCTCTGTAAATCAAGAGGGGAGCTTTTAAACGCTACAACGCAGCGTGGTTATTTTATGCTAGTCCTAACCAATATTCACTGACAAGCCAAAGCTCGTCGTAGACTTACTTGCTAATTTCATCTTGTATGTATGGCACTTCCTTATATCTCCATTTCTTCGTCGAAACACAAACTATTTATTTGCAACACTGAACTAACTAACTGACTAACAATTTCGATCAAACAATATCTCACTACGTCAATCTTTTTAAAAGTTTGAATAATCAACCATTTGCTCTAACAGACTCACTCCAGCCTAATCAATCATTTACTCTTACAAACTCACTTCCTAACTCTAGCCTAATCATTCATTTGCTCTAACAGACTCACTCCAGCCTAATCATTCATTTACTCTAACAGACTCACTCCCTAACTCTAGCCTAATCATTCATTTACTCTAACAGACTCACTCTCTAGCTCCAGCCTAATCATTCATTTACTCTAACAGACTCACTCCAGCCTAATCATTCATTTACTCTAACAAACTCACTCCCTAACTCCAGCCTAATACGCATTTTATACTACTCAAATCATTTCCTGACTTTTCAAGAATGCTCCACTCATTAAGTTATATCCATCACTCTACGTCAAACGTCTCTTTGGGCAAAAATAAATAAAAAACATCTAAATTAAAAGACATAGCATACAAAACTACTTAGTATGGATAAATATATAACTTTATTAGATTGGTAGTTACTCTCTACTATGTTTTGGATGTTTTTCATCATATTTTCTAGATATTCATAAGTAATACGATTGCTTCCACAAAAGGTTAAACTTCTACGACGTCAGCTCTGAAACTGAACTTAGATTAATTATAGCATAAGAAAACAATCTATTTGTTTGTGTGTCTGTAGTTAAGCGCAAAGCTACATACTGGCTATCCGTTCTATGCTCTATGCCTGCCACGGGTATCTGAAGCCTGCTTTTAGCGTTATAAGTCTGGGGACTTACCTCTGTTCCACTGGGGGGGGGGGACAATATATCTAAAGTCCATTATTAAAGATTAATGTAGAAAATTTAGCCACTAGAGAAGAGTGTGACGAAATATTAGAATATAGTTGAAAAACTTCTGAAATAGCAAGTACCTAGTATAATAAATCTGAAACTGTGTAAAATAGGCTACCAGGCTACGAAATGAAAAATCTTAAGTGAAACTTTATTTGTACCAGTTATATACGAATCGCTTGTTAATATCACGACCTCTGGTATTTGACAAACAGCTACGTCACCAGGGCCGGCCTTAGGGTGAGGAAATATGTCGTATTACTGTAATACCCTCGTTCGCATGGTTCTGTATAAAACATCTTATCTGAAAGCTATAGGAGCAACGCTAAATACAGTATTTTTCATTTGAGGCGTTATGGGAAATGTTTTGAAATAATCTTTTGCACTTTTAAGGGTAAGGGTGTAGGTTTTTTTGTATTGTACTGGAAAAGGGGTCTTTGAATACGTTTTTAATCGTTTAGTCACTTCAGTAGGCTTGTGTTCGTGGCTTTAACAGGGTTCACCCTTCAAGCAGCAACTGAAGGGTGGAGTGGGGTGAAAGGAGTTTGTTTTGTGTATTAAAGTTTACATGCCCCATCAAAAGTTTGAGTCCAAACTGTTGTTTCGATAAAATCTTTAAGTGTTTTCTCTTTCTATGGTCTTTCATGATTACATTATAGATAGCTATTAAATCCATAAATAGCAACAATAAAATGTTGGCAATATTTAGTGACGATTTGACTGGACAAGACTATTTTTTTACTTATTTTCATGACGATACATTTATTTTTCACATCTGTTTCAACTCACTAAAACATATGTTTCAATATCTTTAGATAGCAATGATTAGGGAGCATCATCTAATTTCTTTTACGAGTTTTATAACGGCTGAAAATGAGAAAAATAAGCAAATGGGTTTAGAAATAAATAGTAGAAAAAGCAGGAATTACTTCGTTCCATAATGGAAAACAATTCAATGTATTTTGTTGAAGTTGTGTTTCAAAAGATGCGGTTCAAGTAACACGAGAAAGGAATAATGCAACTAACAATTCAAGGTGTAACAGGAGGTACAAAACGTCAAAGTAAAATATCCAGACCTCTCAGGTTTCTTATGTTACTTACTTTAAGTAAAGTTAACTTGTATTATAACACTGTAGGTCCTTTAAGGAAAGTTAACTTGTATTATTACACTGTAGCTACCAGAAGGAAAGTTAGCTTGTGTTATTACACTGTAGCTACCAGAAGGAAAGTTAACTTGTGTTATTACACTGTAGCTACCAGAAGGAAAGTTAGCTTGTGTTATTACACTGTAGCTACCAGAAGGAAAGTTAACTTGTGTTATTACACTGTAGCTACCAGAAGGAAAGTTAGCTTATGTTGTTACACTGTAGCTACCAGAAGGAAAGTTAAGCTCATTGATCACACTTCAGTGTACTTAAACAAAAGTTAACTCCAGTTATTGCAGTTTAATTATTTGGAGGAAAGTTAACTCGTGTTATTATTGCATTGTAGTTACTTGGAGTAACGTTATCTTGTATTATACACACTGTACTTACTTGAAAAAAGTTAACTTGTAACACTGCAGTTATTTATAAGAAGGCACACTCCATTTTTTACACATTGTTACACTGCAAAATAATATAAATTGGAGTAAAGGTAAATCTAATGATTGTTCTGTAATTTATTTTACGACAGTCAATTTGAGTTATACACTCAAGTAACGTGTTTCGCTCAAGACTGAAGTCATAATAATAAATAGTAAATAAAGTCATGGTAATAAATGGTTTATATGAATAGTGTGATTGAAATACTATTATTATACAATTTTCTTCTTCTTGAATATTCATAAGTGTCTGAATAAAAAACGTAGTGTTAAAAAGATAATAGGCCTAATATTAATGTCTTATGACAAGTATAATTAATTTTAATAGTGTTTACGAAAAAGCTCAACAATATTTTATCTCAAACAATAGTTTTGTAAAAATGCTACACGTGGAACGCGTATAATTACAACTCCTGTTTATTCTAACCCTTCAACGATTTTTTTAGCCAATATGTTACTCGGTATTTACTGCCTGAAGAAGGGTATCCATTCGGAATGTCGTACAAAATAAAACAGAATGTTTTTTTTTGTTTTTTTATTAGGCCTTGTTAATTAATTATTCATGACCTTTGATCCGACTTGCTTCTGCTCACATCTTGCGGAGCAAAAGTGACACAAGACGAGAAACCTAAATTGATTCAGTACTTTACTTGTTTCCTTTGAAATTTATTACGTTTGTTAACATAAGTTTTGTGTATCAAAAGATAACGGACAAGATCTAAAGCCACTAATCTTATTCTTTCTTATACAAAACTCTCTAGGTCTATAATTAAGGAAAGGAAACAACATCGTGTGAAGGAATACTTTTGTAAAGAATCTTGTGGAGCTTTTGTTTAGTAAACGTTCTAGGTCTATGATGTAGAAAGAGAATCAACATGGTGTAAAAAGAGTACGTTTATAGAGAATCTTATTGAACTTTTATAGGTTGGTTATTCGAACTTTACCCCAGCTTACGTTAATATTGTTTAATTGCTAGTATCTTGTAAACGTAACTAATAAAGAAGATTCTGATTTTAACTAAAAAATTGATTTTGCAGGTTTATGAATATAAAGCTTCGGAACTCTTATGGCCGGAAGTGGTCAATTGGTAAGTGTGCTTAGACAGTGAATCTAAGTGTCCGTAGTTGCAACACCTCGTCCAAGTCTTAGGATGTGCTATAGGATTGACTGTTAAATATAAGATTGAATGTTAAATATAGGATTAACTGTTAAATATAAGATTGACTCTTAAATATAGGATTGACTGTTAAATATAGGATTAACTGTTAAATATAAGATTCTTACATTTAACAGCCAATTCCATGTTTAATAGTCAATCTTACATTTAACAGTCAATTCCATATTTAATAGTCAATCCTATATATTTAACAGTCAATTCTATATATTTAACAGTCAATCCTATCTATTTAACAGTCAATCTTACATTTAACAATTAATCCTATATTTAACAGTCAATCTTATATTTAACAGTCAATTTCATATTTAACAGTCAATCTTATATTTAACAGTCAATCCTATCTATTTAACAGTTAATCCTATATTTAACAGTCAATCTTATATTTAACAGTCAATCCTATATATTTAACAGTCAATATTATATTTAACAGTTATTGACTGTTAAATATATAGGATTGACTATTAAATATGGAATTGACTGTTAAATGTAAGATTGACTGTTAAATATAGGATTGACTGTTAAATATATAGAATTGACTATCAAATATGGAATTGACTGTTAAATATATAGGATTGACTATTAAATATAGGATTGACTGCTAAATCTCACTACTGGGTTAGAATTGAAAGAAATACAACAAGAACATAGACTTTATTACAGGCTTTATTTGGATCTAAGCAAACACGTAAGACTGAATATTCCATTATTGATTTGATTTAATTTAATTCACATTCAACGAATAATTCAAACTAGTAGTAACAACAGGTTAATTCAAGCTACATTAAATCATCTCAAATCAAATTGTTTTTAGATTAACCAGATAAAGTGGCATGTAGGTTTTTCATTCTGACTGACATCTGAATCTCTTTTGTCTACCATCTAAATTTATTCAATTTATTGATGGTGTATCGAATTTCCAAAAACTGTTCCGTGATCTGAAAAGATTATCAATCTAAAGACCAAATCATATTGACTTTAAATGTTTTAAACCTCAAATTATTGGGATAGCCTTTTATAACTTCAGTCTGCACAGTTCTAGTCGGAACCTAATAATCTAACTGAAACTGAATGGAAGGCACTCAAATCAACACAAAACTAACCTCCTCATTACTCAACCTCACAATGGTAATGGGATTGTTCTCTTGAACGAGAATGATCATATAACTAAAGCTACTAACGTTCTAAGTGGCAAATTTAACTACTTGTACTTCCGCAGGGTAACAAGTATTTTTATATCTTGCTTTTGAAGTTCATGGTGTATTGTAGATTATAGAGAGCATAATTCTTCTCGCGATTCGTGGCATGCGCAAATTTTACTGACGTCACGACAGTACAAATTGCAATGTTAAGCGTCCCTTAAGTGACGTCATATTAGTATCTACTGACTGACTGACATACAACATATTACTGTATACTGATGCGAGTGGTTAAAACAGGTGCCCCTTCAGGCAACATTCGGCTCCCTTTCGGGGAAATTACTCACAAAAAACCCAATCATACAAAGAGACCAGTTTACAAAGATATCTAGTAAAGTTACATAATAATGAAATATTTGACCACCAGTCTTATCAAACACTAAACACTTTTAAATCACAATTTTATAAGGCTTACACAAAATACACAAACCCGAATGTACAATAAGATCAACTATTTCTAATGTCAGAACACCTAATTACGATTTAGCTAAACATCTAGATGACTTAATGAAACCTGACGTTAACAATGAATTTACAGTTAGGTTTGGTTTGTTTGATTTTCGCCCAGCTACACGAGGACTATCTGCTTCCTAAATTTAGCAGAACAAGAATTCCATGCATAAACGTGTATTTTATGCTAGTCTGGACAAAAGATATTTATATACCAACACAGGAAATCATAGGTGTTTATGGTCGTTGAGTTAATTTTTAAGAACACAGTTAGTTTGTTGTTAAGCCCAAGGCTACACAATGGGCTCTCTGAGCTGTGCCTACCGGGAGTATCGAAGTCCGATTTTTAGCGTTATATCCCTTCAGACCCCTGAGCCACTGGGAAGGGGCAGATAAGGAAGTGGTGAGGAATGTTAACAGACATATTTTTAGTAAGTTAGTGAGGATAATCACATTTCCTATCTACACGAGAATTAATTGTTTTCATCTGTCGCCATCTTGGAAGTATTTTTCAAAAGTCTAAACCTATATTCTACAAGGGTATATTAATGACACAATTGGATTGTTCAATGATAAAGAACATGTCAGTAATTTTACTCAGTATAGGTAGGGTTAAGTACATTATCGTAAAACTAATTTTAATTTGCAAATAATTAAGTCCCGTGACAAATATAGCCGATACAAACTCTCGGTGGCAAGGTTTGTTTTGTTTGTTTGTTTGAAGTTAAGCACAAAGCTACACAATGGGCTATCTGTGCTCTGCCCACCACGGGTATTGAAACCCGGTTTCTAGCGCTGTAAGTCCGCAGACATACCGCTGTGTCACTGGGAGGCCGGTGGAAAGGAACGTGTTAGAACTATATTTTGACATTGTTTGGCATTTTGTAGGTTTCGTGATGTCATCGAATATTTATCGCTTTTGGAAAAGTATATGACAGCCCTTTTTGACGCAAAATATTCATACACTCAAATCATAAAGACGTGTTCAGATCAGAGATATAGAATTTTCAAGAAAAGAATATCCCTTGTACTTAATGGCATTGGAAAATAAATTAACATGGATTATTGTGGGATAATTGTACCTCAGCCTTGGTAAGCAAAGTGCGACGTCTAGTAACAGAAGAGAATCCACGAGTACAAAGGTCATTGGAAAAAGACGTCCACGCGTTCCAGGTAAAAACATAATAGAAAAGGATCTACATCTGAAAAAGCGAAACCAGTCATATTTACACAAGCTACTTCTACAGATTCGTTCAAGCAGCTTGAGAATGAAACGGGTATTTATTTTACTCCATTCGAAGTAAAACCGATCAAGTCGCCAGATGAGGCGCCTATGTGATTGGAATATTACAATGGGTGCTGGTAAATTGATTAAATAAAGCAGGAAGGAAGAGTAATGTGCTTTGGGCATGACAGCCTTACGACGGAGCCTTTTACAACAGAAACTACACCGACGCGCTATTTTAAAAAGGCGTGGTTGTTAGATAGAGCAAAAATGGACTTGGTGACATGGACTGTAACGACGTGATGAGGCTCCAAAATTGAATTAATTTAACTTATTCAAACTTGTCATGAATACCTGTCAGCATTTGGTTCACCATGGAGGAAGATAATTAGTCTTAATTACCTTTTTTTTTATACATATACAATTAACCAAAACGGCAAATTTAGTTATAGCCAGTATATCATAAGTCATCCTATATTGGACCACATGAATAGTTCTATAACAATAAAGTATGAAATTATCTTTTAAAGGACTTAATGAATCAGACGTATAAGTTATTGGATACTTTGAACCGTTCCTTTATGAGTTACAGTGACTCAAGAAGGTTCTCAAGCTAAATGCAAATCCTACTAAATTGGAAGATAATTAATAACCTTTTTCAACACAGCGGTATGTCTGCGGACTTACAAGCTAGAAATCGGGTTTCGATACCCGTAATGGGTAGAGCACAGATAGCCTATTGTGTAGCTTTGTGCCTAACTACAAACAAACAAACGCTTTTTAAACCAAGTGGACATCACTGACTTTTATTTTGAAATCAGAAACATATTTATCATTCTCAGATTAAGTTGAGAAGAGTCTACAAATCTTAACCAAGATACAAGAACGTATTGTTGCGTCAGCGAGGTCACGTGACTAGTATCACGCCACTCCTTCTCTCGAACCTGCGGGAATTGTCGGGAGATTACTAGGTATAGGGTAGTCTGGTATATATAAGATGGTGACAACGTGACGGGATAGTGTGTGTAGGTAGTGAGTAATTGAACTAAGTATTGTCGAGAACGTGAGCC
>NW_013669986.1:43754-48966 GCF_000517525.1 Limulus polyphemus
AAGAATAAACCAGTTTTATTAAGAAAGGACTTGTGTCGCTAAAGTTTCGTCGGAACGAAGTTACAGAAAGTTAACTAGCGACTGGAGACGTAACAGTATTTAATATTAAAGATCGAGTGTTACAAACACCGCTTGAGGTAAATCAATATAAATGTGTTAAATTCGAATTAACGTATTTGGAGAGTACTAAGCGCTACCTAGGGGATCGTATACAAAACAATAATTCAAGTATCTACCAACGTGTTTGAAGTGTGATACATCAGTAGTAACTGTTTTCTATCTGCGGACGTGCCCGATATAGCCAGGTGGTTAGGGCGCTCGACTCCCCATCTGAGGATCGCGGATTCAAATCCCCGTAACACCAAACATGCTTGCCTTTTCAGCCGTGGGGTCGTTACAATGTGACGGTGAATCCCACTATTCGTTGATAAAAAAGTAGTCCAAGAGTTGGCGGTGGGTGGTGATTACTAGCTGCCTTCCCTCTAGTCTTACACTGCTAAATTAGAGACGGCTAGCGCAGATAGCCCTCGTGTAGTTTTGCGCGAAATTCAAAAACAAACAACCAATCTACGGACAAATTGTTTCTACGAGTTTAAGTGACCACACTAATCAAACAACATCAACTGAAACTGAATTTGGAAGATTCTGCGATCCCTTTGTTTTTCCAACCTTTTATTTCTAGCTACTAAAACAGTTTTCGCTAATTTTGGAACGTTTTTCTTCGGGTTAATTAAACCACCTCTGTTGTCGCTAACACTAAAATAACTTCTATCGTTTCGGATATTTGCTTCAAGCTATACACGAGAGCTATCTGCTCCAGTCGTTTCTAATCTTGAGCTGATAGATTTAAGAGAAAACAGCTAGTCAACAACAACCACCGCCTACTCTTGGGTTACTGTCATCGAATAACGAGTCTTGACAGTCACTCAGAATGCGCCCACGGCCCCACGGATTCACAGTCCGGCACACAGACTTTTATTGTTAGCTACAAAACTATTGTTGTTGTTAGCTTTTGTTGAATGTCTGTCACGCTCTACTGCGTTTCGACTTATTAGATAGAATAGCACGTCTATCACAAGCTCTCATTCAGTGAACTTACGCCTGCTAAACAAGCTGTAATTGGCTTGAACATGTTGTCAGTACCGGGAGACTTATTTTAAATCAGTTTTGTCAGTTAGCTCTTTGCTGTGTCTCCGACACTTACTGTTCTTTAACTGAGTACTGGATAGATTCCCTGTAAAGCGACAATATGTTTCTTCTTGACAACTTGAGGATTAAGTAATTAAAAAGTGGAAAAATTGAACAGACAATTTGCATTTAATTTCAGTACCAACTATATACTTAGCACTCATTTTAATTCTAGGAACAAACGACCTTATAACATTTCTTTTGTTTGATTGGACACTCAGTGTTTCGCTTTACGAAGTCTTCAGGGGCGTTCCACTAAAGCTTTGTTTGTTTTGAATTTCGCGCAAAGCTAGACGAGGGCTATCTGCGCTAGCCGTCCTTAAGTTAGCAGTGTAAGACTAGAGGGAAAGCAACTAGTCATCACCACCCACCGCCAACACTTGGGCTACTCTTTTATTCTTTGACCGTCACATTATAACGCCCCCACGGCTGAAAGGGTGAGCATGTTTGGTGGGACGGGGATTCGAACCCGCGACCCGCAAATTGCGAGTCGAGCGCCCTAACCACCTGGCCATACTTCAGACTTAAGCTTAAGACTAAGAAGCTGTCAAGCAAAACCTTGAGTGTTCAATTAAGTAAAAAACAACTAAATTTGGTGTTACAAGGTCGTATATTTCTCGAATTAAGATGTGTTTTTACTCCAATAAGCGCTACAGAAATGTAATAATGTAACAATGATTACTTGGAGCAGTAATACGTTTATTTTTAAAGCATTGTTCCTAAAAGATACAAAGAATTATTGAAATAATATAAGCTTTGTTATTTATGTTAATTCTTTCATCTTTTAAAACAACGCTGTGTTTTTGATATTTCAATTCCGAGCGACTTATCTATTTTCAAAGCTTCTTCAACTTTGTTTTTAGACGGTTCCTCTTTAAGCGTCTGTTTTATGATCCCGTTTCATATAACATGTTTAACCTGCGTCATCCGTTTTCTGCTGAGCTGGAGATCTTGCATAAATCTGATTGCTTAACACGTGGAACTGAGAGATTGTCTTTGAAATGATCTGCTTCAGTTGCGAATCTCCAGTCTTTACGAAGATATGGCGTTTGTGAACCGGTGCTTGTTATCTCCAGAATCATGTGGGAATCCCTTAGATGGGTTTCGTCTGTGAACAAGTCAGCTGGTCTCTTCTGACCGTCAGTGATATTCATGGTGTTCGAATGGGGGCGCTGAGCACCGCGATTTGTAGAACTAATAACGTCAAGAAATGTCACTTCAGAATCCTCTCTGTTTCTCCATCCTAATACCCGTCGGAATGCTGATTTAAATTCCTTGTTCAAAAAAGCATAAATACAGGGATTGAAGGAAGAATTGAAGTATCCGAGCCACGTGATGGCGCTGCGCCATTCGTACTCCAGATGACAATGTTTACAAAAAGCAAGGATGACATACATGAGAAAGAAAGGAAGCCAACAAACACAGAAAACGCCCATCACTATACCTAAAGTTCGTATAGCTTTTGTATCAGTGATTAGTTGTCGAGACCGACATCGAAGACTTTGTTTTACATGTTGATCGGCTCCTTCTAATGACACCTCTAATTGTCTAATTTCTCTAGCCTGCCGCTCAGCGATTAAAAGAATACGGAAATAAACATAAAACATTACCGGAAGCGGAAGATAGAATGACGTCACGGAGGAAACGACGGCATATACCCGGTTAACTTCCAGAGAACATTCATCACTGTTGACAAAAATGGAAACTGGGTCATCACTGTACCAGCCCATGAAGATTGGAATGAACGAAATGGCGCCACTGCATAGCCAGATGACCCCGATGGCCACCATGACACGTTTTTTGGACACCCTCGAGCGATACCTCAGAGGTTTGGTGATAGCCCAGAACCGATCGAGGGCTATGATAAATAGATGGAGAATGGAAGCAGTGCAGCACATGACATCACATGAGATCCAGAAATGGCAGGCTATAGGTCCGAACCGCCATCTTCTTTCAAAGTCGTAAATTACCAGCAAAGGCATGACCAGCAGCGCCACCGTAATATCTGCTGTTGCAAGACTAGCCAAAAGCAAGTTTGTGACTGAACGAAGTCTCCTAAACCTAAAGACTACCAAAATCACCAACACGTTTCCCAAGAGTGTCAAGGCGATAATCATAGCGCAAATGATGGATCCTAAAATCCTGGTTTCTAATGACGCTCCTGTGTTCTTGCCTTCAGTCACATTTTCATCACTGACATTCTGATGAAGGGAAATTCCTGTACTGTTGAACCACATCTCAGGATACTCGTCAAACATTTCAGGATTCTCACTTTCTTTCAAAAAGATAAGGTTTTTCTCCATAATCTCAGGAAAGATATAGCTGAAAAAAATAAAAATCCGATAAGTTAACACCTAAACCAAAACGAAACCTCTAACTAAAAATTAACGCCTCTAAACCAAATAAACAGCTAAAAACAAGCCATTACTATAAAATATTTAAAACAATATACTGCTGAAATTATACATTACGTTGTATAAGTGAAAAAAAAACGCTGTTTCTCTACCTGAAACAATCAAACACGGTACATTAATAAGAAAATGAAATGAAATTTATAGTTAAAGCATTGCTTATCTGAAGTAAAAATGGAACCTATGTCCAAAAACTAACTAATCATTACAATTCTGAAACAAAAAAAAACTTTAACTGGAAAGTATTTAACAACGGTACACAGAAAACAATATCAAACAAAGAAACATACATCACAAACATTACATCTTTGACTGTTAAAAGCTAATATATTACATCTCTGAAGAAAGATGATGAATCCTATAATTTTAAAACTAACAAGTTATTGTTCTGAAAAAAAAACAAAAACACAAAACAACGAAAGTACAGCCGAAAGATTGCTAATATACGTTCCATATTTTCTAAAAAAAAAAAGATCCTTGATCTAAAACTAATTAATACGTTACGTCTCTGTTTCTTTGTTTGTTGAATTTCGAGCAAAGCTACACGAGGACTATCTGCGCCAGTCATTCCTAACAATATAGTACATTTTTGAAACCAATAAATAACGAGGACAACACTTGACATGGTCAGAGGGTTAGAGAGCACTCGACTCGCAATCTGCGGGTCACAGGTTCGAATCCCGTCCTCGAGAATGCTCGTCCTTTCAGCCGTGGGGGGGATATAATGTGAAGGTTAATCCCCCTTTTTGTCGGTAAATATCAGACCAAGAACTGGCGGTGGGTGGTGTTAACTAGCTGCCTTCCTTCTAATCTATTGCTTTTAGATTAGGGACGGCTATCGCAGACAACTGTCGAATAGTTTAGCGCGAAATTAAACATACAAAGAAACGTTACATTTCTGAAAAACAAAGCAAAAACTATAGCTAAAAACAAGGTAGTGTGACACATAACTGAAAGGAAGAAAAAAACGAATCTACATAGCTGAGAAAAGCAATACATTAATTTCTGAAAAAAAAAAAGAGTCAAATCCTAAAACAATTTAACGAAATCTACGGTTGATATATAACTAATACGTTAGTTACGTGTCAAATATGCTTATATGTTACATTAGTTACAAAAGGAAATAGTAACTTATAGTTAAAATGTTACATCTGTGAATAAAAACAGTCTAATACGTTAACATAAAGTAATACATTATGTCTCTGGAGAAAAAAAATAAACCTGTAACTTAAATGTTACATATAAAAATAAGGTAATACATTATGTCCCTGGAGAAAAAAAAAGAAACCTGTAACTTAAATGCTACATATAAAAATAAGGTAATACATTATTACATTATGTCTCTGGAGAAAAAAAAGAAACCTGTAACTTAAATGTTACATATAAAAATGAGGTAATACATTATGTCTCTGGAGAAAGAAAAGAAACCTGTAACTTAAATGTTACATATAAAAATAAGGTAATACATTATGTCTCTGGAGAAAAAAAAGAAACCTGTAACTTAAATGTTACATATAAAAATAAGGTAATACATTATGTCTCTGGAGAAAAAAAGAAACCTGTACCTTAAATGTTACATATAAAAATAAGGTAATACATTATGTCTCTGGAGA
>NW_013669986.1:49619-56341 GCF_000517525.1 Limulus polyphemus
CCCAACATGGTTCCCATATATTGAAGATGAAGTTTGTGTGAGGTACTTACTAGGGATGAATGTGTTTCGGGCCCAACATGGTTCCCATATATTGAAGATGAAGTTTGTGTGAGGTACTTACTAGGGATGAATGTGTTTCGGGCCCAACATGGTTCCCATATATTGAAGATGAAGTTTGTGTGAGGTACTTACTAGGGATGAATGTGTTTCGGGCCTAACATGGTTCCCATATATTGAAGTTAATGTGAGTTGTTAGGGGTAAATTAGATCTTAATTTGTATGGACATGGTCTCCTGATTTTCGTTAAATTGAAATTAAATTCAAGCATGTCTAAAAAAAACATATGCGCAAACTTAATTCGACTTAACACATGTCTTCTTCCTCGAATTCAGATCGAGCGGGACCTTAAACTGTAAAATTTGGACCTTCTAGTTCCAAGTCACTTCTATTGGTTACATTCCGACACCTCAGATAAACATACAACAATGCATACTCTTCTGTAGCAGCATTCTGAATAACTGAGATAGTTTCCAAACTCCTTGATGTTATTTTTTTTTTTAAAGTACGTAGTTAGTTTCTATGATTTTATCTTAGACTTCTACAAATAACCACTAACGTTGTTCATTCACCAGAAACACCTAGACTCATGCACGACTTACTCTCAAAACACCTAGAGACTATTTTAATAATTTTCTAACAGCGTACCTTTACATTGATTTGGATTCTCATGAAAAGTTCCACAAAATGAGTCTAAATGTTTTACCTCGAGCTTGGAGCTATTACCCTTCACAACACTAGCCTGCAGATCTGTTGCGTCACTGGAGCAGTAGTATTCACAGTTCCTTAGTCGAGGTTCCGAGTGCCCGTAATAGCCATCTAGTGACAAGCAGAGAAAATTATCGATTTAATTTTATAAGGTGCATTTTATTTTTGTATGTTGACTCGACTAAACCTTGTGGTCTGAAAGAAGATCGATTTCACACCACAGAAAAGCAGAAGCGATTCATTTTAAAGTTATTTTTTTCATTCACGACATTCAATTTGATTATTTCTTCTTTTTTTTTAGTATCTAAAATATATTAGTTAAGGTATAAATTTCTATTGTTAACTTTTAAGTCAACTTCAATATTTATAAAGAACTCAGATTGATTATTTACTTAAATAATCTAAAAAAAGGGCAATAATCAAGGAGAATAAAATTAATTTAAACATCCGACAAGTGAAACTTGAAAGTTAATTAGACACAACCCGTATATATTCTTCACATCTAAACAAAAGTTACAGTTGTTCCTCTATCCTCAGCGGCACAGCGGTATGTCTGCGTACTTTTAACGCTAGAAACCGGGTTCCTATACCCGTGGTGGGAAGAGCACAGATATCCCATTGTGGAGCTTTGTGCTTAACTATAAACAAACATACTTTATTAAGTTTTACAATTCCGTGTTATGATTGAGCTTAAGGATATTGAACTGTGACTGGTATTGTTAACTTCTGTAAAATTTTCGGTTCACATTAAATTAATCTCCATAGTCCATTACTCCACATCGCATAGCTAAGGTCCAATAATGTTTACTAGCAGGCATTTCCCTCGCACTCAGCGCCCAGTGATAGTCACTAGTATACAACATTACTCCAGATCGCATGACGAGATCACTCGGTAACCTTGTTAATATAATCTTAGCCAAAACTGTATAGCATTGTTATACGCATTCTAAATTATGTTTAGTTAATAGAACAATAGAATATATCATTGTTCCAGACAATATACTTAATTATCAAACGTTGGTCACTACTGTAACTCACTACTATATATCTGTGTAAGATTTCATAAGTGCCATCTGATATTATGTTAACCAAATAAAAAACTACATGAGTATTAATTACCTGTCATATTATAGAATATTCATCCAGTCCTAAGCTGGGATACAACGGGGTTTGATACAACAGTAAGCTAGAATTGGAATTTTCCAAGTGAATCATATGCGCATGTGGGCCTATGTACTGATCAGAAGGAAAGGAGACAATTAGCGACATCCACCGCCTCAAAGGTTGTTGTTGTTGTTGTTTTCGGTTCTTTTAAACCGAATAATTTCAAATTTAGACCTTATGTTCCGCAGCTCGACAGGTGGATCACTTGGCCATGCCTGGCTCACAATGATTCATTTTATCATGTTTGATAGTACAGGGTGGCGCAAAACTTACCATACAGTTGGATTAGGTAAAAGTTACTATACAGTTGGATTGGATAAAAGTTACTATACAGTTGGATTGGGTAAAAGTTACCATACAGTTGGATTGGGTAAAAGTTACCATACAGTTGGATTGGGTAAAAAATACCATACAGTTGGATTGGGTAAAAATTACCATACAGTTGGATTGGGTAAAAGTTACCATACAGTTAGATTGGGTAAAAGTTACTATACAGTTGGATTGGATAAAAGTTACTATACAGTTGGATTGGGTAAAAGTTACCATACAGTTGGATTGGGTACCCAATCCAACTGTATGGTAACTTTTACCCAATCCAACTGTATGGTAACTTTTAAAAGTTACCATACAGTTGGATTGGGTAAAAGTTACTATGCATCTGATATCATACGGTTGATATGATTCGTGTTATACAGCTTATACTAAGGAAAATCTTGTGAAGAAAATTGATACCAATTAAATAATTGTTTGTTTCAGAGCAAGACGTTAGAAGTTGAAACTGAGTCCTAAATGAAACAGTAATATAGTCATTGTATATAAAATACAGATAAACAATAAACATGGCGACATGAACTGAAGGGTGAAGGTTTGTATATGAAATATAGATAAATAATAACACAGAAGAGTGTGAACTGAAGCGTGAAAGTTTCTATATAACACACAGATAAATAATAACACAGAAGAGTGTGAACTGAAGCGTGAAAGTTTGTATATAAAATACAGATAAATAATAATACAGAAGAGTGTGAACTGAAGTGTGAAAGTTTTTATATAAAATACAGATAAATAATAACACAGAAGAGTGTGAACTGAAGTGTGAAAGTTTGTATATAAAATACAGATAAATGATAAAAGAGAAGAGTGTGAACTGAAGTGTGAAAGTTTGTATATAAAATACAAATAAATAATAACACAGATGAGCGTGAACTAAAGTGTGAAAGTTTGCTTGTTGACGTGAATGACACTTTATGGGCATTATGGCCTAAATGGGTAGGTCAGAGACCACTACAGGTTAGGCATAAAACTTCCTAATTTTGATCGGCGGACCAGAGGGAATTCTACTAGTCGGCAGCACCCGAAGTAGCTATTCTTAACCGAATAATAGTATTTACTTTTAATCTAATAACGTTCCCACAGCTGCAATTGTGATACGTTAACTACTAGGTCACACTTCAATCGAGGTAAGAAACGTGTTTGGTAACACCACAACTCGAACCCGAGACTCGGATTCTCAGTTAGATATGCCAGTCACTGGGTTCCTACCCGATTGACGCTTGAAACGTGTTTTGTAACACAACGACTCGAACCGTAGACTCGGACCTTCAGTCAGGTAATTAGGCTACGCTTCGACCTAAATGTACAAGGATTCTGAGAAAACACGTTGTCAAGGAAATGATTAGACCCTAGAAGAAAGAAGAAGCAGCAAGGAGGAAAGTGGGCTAGAAAATGAGAAAAAAAGATAAGTGTAAAATCTGTCTAACATTAATCATTTATTAAACAACAACTATCTACCATTAGTTATTTACTAAACAACAACTGTCTATCACTCGTCATTTAGTAAGCAAAACCATCTAACATTAATCATTTACTAAACAACAACTGTCTAACATTAGTCATTTACTGAACAACAACTGTCTAACATTAGTCATTTATTAAACAAAACTATCGAACATTAGTCATTTACTGAACAATAACTGTCTAACATTAGTCATTTACTAAACAACAACTGTCTAACATTAGTCATTTACTGAACAACAACTGTCTAACATTAGTCATTTATTAAACAAAACTATCTAACATTAGTCATTTACTGAACAATAACTGTCTAACATTAGTCATTTACTAAACAACAACTGTCTAACATTAGTCATTTATTAAACAACAACTCTGTAACATTAGTCATTTATTAAACAACAACTCTGTAACATTAGTCATTTACTGAACAATAACTGTCTAACATTAGTCATTTACTAAACAACAACTATCTATCATTAGTCATTTATTAAACAACAACTGTCTAACATTAATCATTTATTAAACAACAACTGTCTATCATTAGTTATTTACTAAACAACAACTGTCTAACATTAGTCATTTAATAAAAACAACTAAGATTAGTCATTTACTAAACAATTACTGTCACAACAGACAGACCGTCTCCAGGAATTAGCCATTAATATAATTGATAGTATCATATGTTACCGAAACAAAACCTGCAAACTTCTCAATTTCTGGGCTGGGCATAAAAGGCATTTTTAGTGTAATCAAACAACCATAAAACCATTACAAACAAGTAATAAACAAAAACTTTTCAAAAACGAAGTAAATGTAGGGATGGCTAATATCAATCCTTCAAAAACAATGTAAACAAAATAGTAGGGATAGCATTTGCATCATCTCTACATAATAGCACAGGTACACAGTGTGGTAGAATGTTAACAGACAAAAATTATGATAAATTCAATTCAGTTGTGATTGAATAATTATACATATTGCTATATATTAATTCTTGCCTATGTTATTATGTGGGATGATGCAAATACCATCTTAACTACTTTGTTTACATTGTGTTTTAAGGATTGATATTAGCCATCCCTACATTTACTTCCTTTTCTGAAAAGTTTTTCTTGACTTGTTTCCTTGTTGTTGTTTTTAATACAATGTTTCAATAGACATAGGAAGGTTGTACTTATAGCCAAGTCCTAAACGCAATGAGATTCCAACTGTAATATTTATTGATTATCTATTATTGGCTGGTAATTCCTGTTTCTCGCTGTACGTAAGCTTTTTTAAAGGAACACCAAATGTTTGTAAGAAAGCTAGCTTCGAGGGGTAATGATAAAATCATTTACACTAGAATTATGATTTTTTAATTACTATTAGTTATTAATAATATTTATAAAAGCAGATACTCCGTTTTAAACTCTGTCACGTCAGTGAAATTGGTTGACTCCATTGTTTTGGTTTTTGAGTTATCATGTAATAAAAAATAAGTAGAAGAAAGAAGAACAAGAAATTCAAACTTTTTGCTATGATATTTACAGACATTTACAGAACTTGTGACTAAGTCATTACATAGATATTGTTATAAAAGGAAACACTGTATAGTATTGTACAGTTATGATGACTTATTGAGGAGATATTTAAAGTACCGTTTCGATTAATAATCCCAGCCATCCCTATATAGGCAGTACTACCGCCTGCCTGTTATACTCAAACAACCATAAAAGGCATTATAAATATACTCAAAAAACCATAAAAGGCATTATAAATATACTCAAACAATCACAAAAGGCATTATTAATATAAGCAAACAATCACAAAAGGTATTATGAATATAATCAAACAACAATAAAAGGCATTATAAATGTAATCAAACAACAATAAAGATCATTATGAATATACTCAAACAACAATAAAAACCATTGTAAATATACTCAAATAACAATAAAAACCATTGTAAATATAATCAAATAACCATAAAAAGCATTATAAATATAATCAAACAACCATATAAGCCATCATAAGTATACTCAAACAACCATATAAGCCATCATAAGTATACTCAAACAACCATAAAAATCATCATGTATTGTGGGTATTCTGTAGATATTGGGAAAATACTTATTAACATAATTATACATTTCATTATATGACAGCAAAAATGCCAAAACCATATTCTGAGTTGCAAAAGTCGATTATCATAGCTGGAAAATCTTTCATCTCTCTGCTCTTAACATAAAACGAAGTATGTACAAACTGAAGCTAGTTGGTAAGAGGGGTTTTAAAAGAATCGTTGACGTCAGTTGAAAATCTGCCCTATCTAATTTTTCACTTTCTCAGCAAATTCATAAGAGCAACATAAAGAAGTCCATCGTTATTGCATAAAAACTTTTCCCTTATAAAGCTGCTCACGATATTAACTTTAAAGGTCTACCCTACCAAATACAAATATTATATCACGATATTAACTTTAAAGATCTACCATACCAAATACAAGTATTCTATCACGATATTAACTTTAAAGGTCTACCCTACCAAATACAAATATTCTATCACGATATTAACTTTAAAGGTCTACCCTACCAAATACAAATATTCTATCACGATATTAACTTTAAAGGTCTACCCTACCAAATACAAATATTATATCACGATATTAACTTTATAGGTCTACCCTACCAAATACAAATATTCTATCACGATATTACTTTAAAGGTCTACCCTACCAAATACAAATATTCTATCACGATATTAACTTTAAAGGTCTACCCTACTAAATACAAATATTTTATCACGATATTAACTTTAAAGGTCTATCCTACTAAATACAAATATTCTATCACGATATTAACTTTAAAGGTCTACCCTACCAAATACAAATATTCTATCACGATATTAACTTTAAAGGTCTATCTTACTAAATACAAATATTCTATCACGATATTAACTTTAAAGGTCTACCCTACTAAATACAAATATTCTATCACGATATTAACTTTAAAGGTCAACCC
>NW_013669986.1:57299-58857 GCF_000517525.1 Limulus polyphemus
GAAATTCAAAACAAACAACTATAAAGATACACAAATAAGAAAATTTGAACATAACTTAAAAGTATACAGAAGTCAAAATGCTAATCAAGCAATACTTAAAGGAGATGACCAAATATAAACAAGTTGTTTTCGTGAAATACTAGAAATAGGACAGTCATTCTCCATACATATATTGTAACTAGATTACAATTAATTTTTAGAAAACACATTAATAAAACATTTTTTAGTTACGATTTTGAGAAGAAAAATTAATATTATTTCACACAATATGTGGATTAGTTTTGTAAATGTTATCCAGAACTTTCACATTCTAGAAACCCACTATTAAAATAATATAGATAGGCACCATTTTTGTACCTATGGCGGTTCCCCTTATTTGATAGTAAAAATCATTATTATAGATAAAATAATTATTTATCAGTACTAATTTTACTGCATCAATTACAATTTCTAAGTAATTCTGGAATGTGAAACTGGATTTCTGTTGTTGATCAAATAATGACGTCACTGTTAGCGCTTGTGTTGTATTGGCTCAGGTGGATTGATGATTGTTGTATTGTATGGAAAGAAGATTTAAACCAGTTTAATTTTAGTTCAAGTTTTAAATTGTCTAGATCCAGTCATTAAATTTAGTGTCGAAAAGGTTTGTAAACTCTACATTTCTTGGATATATTGATTGAAAGATCTGACAATAGCTCTTTAGAAACTGGCATCTTTTATAAACCGGCGCTTATTTAGACTTTAAAAGTGTGTGTGTGTGTTTTCTTATATCAAAGCCACATCGGGCTATCTGCTGTGTCCACCAAGGAGAATCGAACTCCTGCTTATAGCATTGCAAATCCGAAGACTGTCCCACCGGGGGACGTTTAGAAGTAACCACCCTAGACACGTCAAAATATAATATCCCATACACGTTAGAAAATAGAAGTGTACGGACTTTAAACAATAAAGAAAAATGAAATATTAGATTAAGTGAATTAAAAACGTTTATATTAAACAGAAGTTATCCAGAGAATTTAATTGACAGATATAAGTTTCGTGCCAAATTATGTGGTCAAAAAGCTAATAATCAGTCAGAAGTGTTAACAGTCATTGCTACGTATACCACAGGGTTACAAGTTAACACTAAAGAGTACAACACTTTAACTGTCTTCTGTACGTCTGAAAATATAAGAAAAGCCGTGAGTAATGTTTATGTTATTGTAGCTTAAATCATACACAACATAAACACTTGAACAGTTTACTTTGTTATAAACAGAATACCGAAAACAGACAAGAATTTACTATGTCAACTCAGTAATCTAGGTTATATTACCAATAATAATATTGTTACGACATCCGAAGTCACGTGATGAGTTTCTAGAAGGATCATGAAGGCCCGAGTGTTTGTCAGACGCCCTCTATTTTAGTATATAAGCCCGACAAATGACTGCAGATATAGTGATATATAATGACATATAAATGAGTCAAGCGTAGTGACCGTAAGTAAAGTGCGTGAATCGTTGTGAATTATAGCGTGTCTTTAAGATAAAGTGACTGTAAGAAATTAAGTGTACTG
>NW_013669986.1:59206-64649 GCF_000517525.1 Limulus polyphemus
ATTTCATTATTTAAAAACCATCTAGAGTATTGATGAAATACTTCAGAAATACCAACTCTTTAGTAATTCTTTGCAAATTTTGGGGTTCTAGAAGTTCAACTAATATTTTTCTTTATAGTAAGTAAACCAGGCAACATATTCTGTATATATATTAAGATAAAGCCATAACTCTCAAATTACGAAAATAGGAGTTACGAATCAAAGAATAGATAAGGCCTTTACATCCTTTTCACTTTATTGAAATTCACGTTTTGAAGAAGAAAATAAACAAACAATTAAATTGTTTCTATACCATTCACGATTGGTGTGGCTTACAGATTGAATCATATTGTTGTAATGTGTTATATTATAGGCGAAGTTTGTATGGATTTATTTATAAAAATAATAAAGTCCATTCTACTTAACAATGATTAAAGCATTTGATTTCTCGAACTTTAAGTTCCACTGTTACCAAAACCAACGTTCGCCAATGGGCCTAACTTCAAAAATAAACTACATTTAAACAGATATTCCACTTATTTGCTTTTTTCATATACATATTTATTTGTTAATACTGTTACGTACGTGCTTGTTTGTTTGTTTCCGGTAGAAATTCTTCCCGGGGTCTTCAGCGATACAATCCTTTCTTGATTAAACCAGAAGAAGTTTCACAATCAGTATGTTTCTCGTCACTTTTAAACTTAACAACTTTTATAATACACGCTATAAATCACAGTGATTCACAATCTCGATAACTTCGCTCTCGACGAGTACAAAACACACACTTTACGGCTCATTAGCTCGAAACTAACAGAATCACAACTTACAGTGAACTCAAAGTAACTACTGCTCTCTCTCTTCATTCATCCCTGCTGGCTTTCTCTGCCAGGCTTATATACGAATGAAGAGGGCATCTCGAATACACGTGGTCTTCCCCGATCATTTTAGAAACTTATCACGCACGCCCACCAGCGCCAACGCGCCAGCAGCGTCACGTAACAATTCATTAATTCCATATTCAAAGCACTGATTTGACTAACTGGCTAATAGCAACGGCCTAACTAAGTAACTAGCTGACAGTAACAACTAAACTAACTAACTAGCTGAAGTAACAACCAAACTAACCAACTAGCTGACAGTAGTAAACAAGCTAACTAGCTGACAGTGCAACCAAACTAACTAACTAGCTGACAGTAGCAACCAAACTCACTAACTAACTGACAGTAACAATCAAACTGACTAACTAGCTGACAGTAGCAACCAAACTCACTAACTAACTGACAGTAACAATCAAACTAACTAGCTGACAGTAACAACCTAACTAACTAACTAGCAGACAATAATAATCAAACTAACTAGCTGACACTAACTATCTGACAGTAACAAGCAAACTAGCTGACATTAACAACCTAACTAACTAGCTGACAGCAACAACCAAACTGACTAACTAGCAGACAGTAACAATCAAACTAACTAGCTAGCAGTAACAATCAAACTGACTAAATCATGCACTAATTACTCATTAACTGACTACTAACAAACTCAATCACTGACAATTTCACTCTAGCCTAACACTTTTCATATATGTAGCTTAAATCTTTCCAAACTTTCGAGAAAGTGCTAGTCATTAAGGCCACGCCCATCAAGTTACTAAAAACTTCCTTCCACTTAAGATAAACAAGAATACAATTTTCTAGAAATGTGTATATTAAAAACATACTCTATAATAATACTGGGTATTTTATTTTTGCCTATTCGTTACACTTATTGTAAAGAACTGAATAAAATACTGTGTGAAATCATTCATATTTCAAGTAAAATACATAAGGAACTTTAGCAATAATTAGTTGAATTAATTTCAATATTTATATCATTTCTGTTTGTATTATTTTTTGTGACTCCAGTTATTAGAACCCCATAACTAACAGAAAGGATCCACAAGCAACATGGTGCATAAACAGTTTATAAGTAATTAAGAAGCCAATCAGTAATTGTAGGGTTAATATAACAATATAAAATTAAAGAGGCCACCATTCGCGTGCGCATGTAACAGGTCTCTGCCACGCTATCCAAATATAGCCAATTTTGACACCAGAAAAATCGAAAACTGTCTATATCACTGCTTGGAACCTGTAAGAAGGTATCTTTGTACCAAATCTCATGTACGTTGGTTGACATACACATGATTAGTTCAAGTTGTGCTTTCCTCACTGAAAAATTGAGCAAAAGATAAAAATTCTAAAATTGTCTATATCTATGTTTTGTACCTATAAAAGTCTTTTGTACTAAATTAAATGCAAAATGGTCGAAATACGGAGGAGTAATTGTCAAAAATACACTAAAATTATGCTTTTTGTGGTATTTTGACCTTTCTATAAATACTAAAAATAGACAAGTCCACCATTTTTATTTGTCAATGTGTTGAGCCTAGAAAAGTATCTTTCCCATGTAAATTGGTCAAAATACGGCCGAGTAATTGACCAAAACCCAAAAATTAAGCTTTTTTGTGAGCTCAGGTCCCCCATAGAAAGATTCAAAATGGGCAAATCTAGCTTTTCTATGTCAGTGTCTTGAGTGCATAAAAACTTATATCTTGATTGCTGTAAATATGAGTGCAGAGGAGCCCGAAATATACATTTTATTTTATTTTTACCTTTGTTACCATAAAATCCATAAAAAGGCCTAAATAAAAAAATTAAAAAGCCATTTCATTGTTTTGGACTTTATAATCATAATTCTACCAAGTTTCAAGTCAATCCACCGAGAAATAGACAATAATGGTTGATTGAAAAGTGTTTGGAAAAAAAAGAAGAAACAATAGAAAAACGGTTTCTCTCTGCGGAGACCGAAATTAAAAGTTGTACCTAACTTTCACCTACCTTGGTTTACACTACAGTAAACGATTTTCATTCTCATGCATACATCTGCATGTCTAGATTACTACAAAGAACTGTAAAGATATGTCAGTAATTATCACTGTACCTATGCGCCTTGCCAATAGACGGCGCCACACGCGTATAGCCCTTAGGCGGGGAGGGAAGAGGTAGAGAAAATAATGATACCAGTGAGCGCATGTTGCTAGGCCGCAATAATGAGCGGACATGATGTCAGAGAGAGTGATGTCCATGAAGTGTATCAGCGTGTTTCATCAAGGGTGGATTTACTACGATCAGTTTAAAACACTAATTCATTAGTTCTATGTCTAATTACACTTCTTGACCATTTATATGTTAATCGTCCTGAAAAAAATATGCTTAACACTAATTCATTAATTTTGTATTTAATGATACTCCCTGACCTCTTACAAGTCAATTGTCCTGAAAAGGGCACTTATTTAAATATCATGCAATGATTTAATACTTACTGTTTCACTAGTTTGTATACATGATATCCATGTAACTTTGCAAAGTAATTAATTTACACATATCACTTTATAGTTTCTGTCACACGAGTTTTACAAAGATAGATCGTGTTACTATACTTCCACATATGATTAAATCATCAATGTCTACAAGTATTTATGTATAAACCATTATTCTAAAGAAAATCTTATTGTTCATATAATTTTTAAAAATCTACTATTACCCATTATTTGAATGAGATCATAACTTATGCTTTTTTGTTTTCATTTGTACATTTATAAAAGGTAGACAATGTTACTAAGGATTATATACAGATTTCAACGAACATTTAATTGTGTACATTTTACAAAGATGTTTCAATACTTCCGTAGGACAGCATGAAGGTTTCAACATATCTCATCTTATTGTTCATCTACTTGTGTTTCTATAGGACGATAATGTTACTAGCACAATTAATCCGGTATTTATAATTCACGCACATTTCAGTTTGTCTTATTTGTAAATATATAATGTTATTGATCTGTCAACTTGTCAGAGGAATTTACCCCTCATATGAATTTGAAGTACACAGCTCAAATTGTAAGATAATGGACAATACTATTATTTCTTTACATGTCTAAACAATTACACCTTCAAAAAGTAAGTATAGATCTTGGTGAGTTATATTTCTAAAGTTATATTTAAATGACAAATATATGAGTTTTAGACTGAAAACAGAAAGTAGTAACTTAGAAGCAGATTGGCTGTCTTGTTCGATAATTTTAGAAACATTAGCAATTTTAACAACTTTCCAGCAGTAAGTTAATTGTGTCAGTAACATTATCGTCTTATAGAAACACAAGTAAATGAATAATATGATGATACATGTTGGAACCTGCATGCTGTTCTATGGTCGTATAGAAACATCTTTGTAAAATGTGCGCAATTAAATGGACATTTAAATTTGTATACATTCCTTAGTAACATAACATTGCCCACCTTTGTAAAACATGTGTAACACAAATAAACGTATAAATGAAAATAAGTTGTGATTCCATTCAAATAATAGATAATAGCAGATTTGTTAAAATCCTACAAACACTGAGATTGCCTTTAACATAGTAGTTTTAACATAATTAAATCTAGACATTGGTGATAATCATATGTGGAAGTATGGTAATACCATCCACCCTTGTAAAACTCGTACGAGAGAAAACTATAAAGTAACATCTGTAAATGAATTATTTTGTCAAGTATATGGATATCATACAAAGTAGTGAAACAAAGTATTAAATCATTGCATGATATTTAAATAAGCTTCCTTTTCGGGACGATTTACATATAAATTGTCAGGAAGTATAATTAAACATAGAACTAATGGAATCAGTGTTAAGCATCCTTTTCAGGACGATTTACATATAAATGGTCAGGAAATGTAATTAAACATAGAACTAATTAATTAGTGTTTTAAACTGATTGTCTTAAATCTAGCCATGTTGAGACCCATTGATACACTTCGTGGACATCATTGTCTCTGACTTCATGTCATGGCTGCCTAGTGATGTGATCTCTCTGAAGACATAATTTTTTCTACCCCTTCCCTCCATCTTGAGATCTCCACGCGTGTGGCACCTCTAGCGGCAAGGCGCGCACTTACGTCGATCACTGCTATATAAATTTCGGCATTGCAGGTGAATTTAATGATTAATTATTATGAATTTAGTGAGGTTTTAATCGGTTTTACTTATCATCCCTTAGGATCTTCGTAAGACTCCTTAAGAGCAAATTTACTCACAATACAACAAAATGTATTGTAATTTATAATAAACTTAAAACAGCATTTGCAGAATAATGCTTGGAGACTGACTTAAATCAGTAATTAAGAAAAACTTTAATGTAAGTTCAACATAACAGCAAATGTACAACGTATCGACAAGGTTTTGTCATCATTAGGTACAAGTAATTTACACTGATACAGATATTTATATATATACAGTACGGAACAAAGAGGTCGCATGACCGAATATTGTTGCACGACTTAGATATCTTAGCACCCCAGGATGTTGGTTTAGAGTAGGGTTGTTTTGTTCAATTAAGATGGATTCCTTGATTTTTCGTTTGTT
>NW_013669986.1:65600-66808 GCF_000517525.1 Limulus polyphemus
GCCTGTTATTTTGTAAATGACGTTGGTATTGTGTGATCCTAAATAATTTTGTTTAGTAACGATTTTAATTTAGAGCCGGGTTTTTGAGAGAATTTGACGTTGACAGTAATTTTGTGTTTAATGGCTAGTTTTGTCCAAGTGTGGATTATTCTTGAGCTGGTTCCAGGAACAAAAGGTAAACTGCAGTGTAATGTTTTGTTGTTGGATTTGTTAGTATCAATTTTGTTCGTGAGTTGAGTTTTGTTGTGGTGAATATTGGAGAGTTTTCAACAATAGCTGCTGGAAATTTGTTGGTGTGAATGAAGGAATGCTTTATGTGGTTGATTTCTTCATTTATGTAGTCCGTTGAACAGAGTCTTGTGGCTGTGTTTATGAGGTTTTTCAGTGTATTGATTTTTCGTGGAGTGTCATGAGCGGAATGCCAGGGGATGTTAAACTTATATTAAAGTTTTTCTTCATTACCCATTCAAGCCATCTCCAAGCATTATTAGTCTCAAAGTGGGTTCATCGTCATCGAAGAATTTGAAGAAATACTGCTAATACGAATAGCTATCGTAAGCACTACATGGGGACTATATATTACCACATAGGAGCATATTTACCAGATATAACGTTAAAATGAAGTTAGGTATTATTACGCTAAAGTTAGAGTGATGTTAGTTATATCTAACCTAACGTTAAAATGAAGTTAACTATGATTTATATTAATGTTAGAGCGGAATTATGTATGATAAATGTAACGTTAAAGTTAGCTATGATTTACATAATGTTAGAAGTGAAATTACGTATAATTAATCTAACATCACATTCAAGTTAAATATGATTTATATAATGTTACAGTGCCGTTAGATATGATTTATTTAGAGTAAGGTTTGATTATTCTCACCTCAGAGTGAAATTATGTACAATTCATATGGAGTGAAATTACGTATAATTAATCTAACATCACATTCAAGTTAAATATGATTTATATAATGTTACAGTGCCGTTAGATATGATTTATTTAGAGTAAGGTTTGATTATTCTCACCTCAGAGTGAAATTATGTACAATTCATATAGAGTGAAATTACCTATGATTAATCGAAAATAAATATAAGTTGTTATTAATCCTTCCCTAATCTTGATTGTAAACGAGTTAAACAAAATGAATAATAATTACTCTTCAATTATCTAATCTAGTTACTTAATCTATAGTTACTTAATCTAT
>NW_013669986.1:67451-76493 GCF_000517525.1 Limulus polyphemus
ATTTACTTCTACTCATAAGTTAGAATTGGGTATGAGGTCCTTATACTAGAACATAGATTAATCAAGTTAGAATTGGGTATGAGGTCCTTATACTAGAACATAGATTAATCAAGTTAGAATTGGGTATGAGGTCCTTATACTAGAACATAGATTAATCAAGTTAGAATTGGGTATGAGGTCCTTATACTAGAACATAGATTAATCAAGTTAGAATTGGGTATGAGGTCCTTATACTAGAACATAGATTAATCAAGTTAGAATTGGATATGAGGTCCTTATACTACAACATAGATTAATCCTGGCATTTCCAAGGTCCGAAAGATGCTTCCTAGAAGTTTCGTTTCTTGTAGCACTAGCCACTTTAAAAAAATGAAATGTGGCATGTTATGGGCAAATAAAAAATTGTTTCACTGCAAAATGTTAGTCGAGCTTCAAATGCCTGAATGCATCCGAAAAATTCCAGACAACTGACGTCTGACCATGGTAACTCAGAGTCTAAAACATTTTTAAGTAAATTATTTTACATCTGATACAACTCTACATTACTGTAAGACTAAGGACTGAAGTTTATCGGAAATAATTTTATTCGACAAGAACGTTTTTCGTCATAAATATTGTGTTTATTGATAGTTCTGTAATGCCAAAGGCCATTTGTAACAACATGAAAAACACATTTAGACAAATCGCCTCAAATGTAAAAAGTTCCGTAATAAGTAACAGAAAAAAGAAACCGAATTGCGTTTGGTACCTTTACCGAAATGACCATAAAACTGGATAACATTCATCACCTTCCTTACCAAATTCATCTTGTAGACTGGATCACAGTACACGCACGTTACATACCAAGGTGATCTCATAAACTGAACTACATTTGGCAAACTTTAAAAACCAAGATGACCTCATAACCTGTATTACATTTGACACTTTCCATTTCATACTCTAAGGATGCCACTTTTGATCAGTTTTATCTGGTCGAGAAGTATCACTCCAAGTAACTCTCAGTCCCCATTGTTTTGTCATTTGTATCTACCAGAAAACAAACACTTCATATCAAGGTGACCTCATAAACTGGATTACATTTAGTACACTTTTCATATCAAAATGACCTCATAAATAGGATTACATATGGCACACATTTCATACTAGGATGACCTCATAAACTGGATTAAATATGGCAAACATTTCATACCAGGATGACCTCATAAACTAGATTACATTTGGCACACCGTTCATATCAAAATACTTCATAAACTGGATCAAATGTGGTACCTTCCTTGCCAAAGTGAGTTCATGAGCAAACGTTTCATGTTATTATTATCATCTATTCAAATTCATATATATATCCTTTATTACGACAAAACTCAATGTCTTAATTATAATTCCCGTAAACTTTCTCATGTTTGTCAGTCGAAATTACTTGATTTATCGTAAGAAGTCATTTAATAACATTGAACCAAATACAGAGTATTATAACTAGTTGAAGATTATAAGACTCCTTCTTTCTTATGTTGAAGAATGGACACTTCGACCTAACAAAAATAAGATATATATATATATTAGTGTGTATGTACAAGTTATGTGTTATTCAAGTTGGTTTGTCTGTATATTACAACCATGTAATATGTATTAATTAAAATAACTTTTATTATCCGTTCCGCCGTCAATTCGAACATTTCAAGTGTAGATCTGTGTATTTCAGTATGTATACTCTAATAACTTAAGTTTGCTTTATCCCCTTTCCCTCTAGAAGTTCCTGGTGTTCTAACACAGCAAACTCACAATGTTTTCCTATCAACTTCCAAGTGTCAAGTTATGTTCGTTCAAAATGAAAGCATTTTGACGCAACTTTAGCCTTCTGCTAGGTTAACACTAAGTAGTAATGCTGTAATTTGGAAGTTCAACATCTATCCAACTTTCAACAGGATTGGAGGAGGCAATCCCAGGCTATTTACCCAGGATTGTAGAAGGTAATCCAAGGTTATTTACCCAAGACTGAAGGAGGAAATCCAAATTTATCTATCCAGAATTGGAGGAGGCAATCCAAATTTATCTACCCAGAATTGGAGGAGGCAATACAAGGCTATTTACCGAGGATGGGAGGAGGCAATCCAAATGTATCTACCCAGAATTGGAGGAGATAATCCAAAGCTATTTACCGAGGATGGGAGGAGCCAATCCAAATTTATCTACCCAGAATTGGAGGAGGCAATCCAAGGCTATTTACCCAGGATCGGTGGAGACAATTCAAGGCTATTTACCTGAGAGATATTTCGGTTATTTAAACATAACGGAGTCCCGTTTTTGTCATCAGCGTCGCTATAAGTCAGTTTCCAATGTCATTGAATTTTTATTACACAGAACATTTTAACAGCATGAGGTCAACCGAAATCACTTTTCACTAATATGTTAAGATAATTAAGAAATTACTATTAATTTCCACAAGTTTATATAGGTTTAATGCTTTTTTTATAGGTGTCTAAGTTATGTTTGTAGGTGTCTAAGTGGTGTTTTATAGGTGTCTAAGTGATGTTTTATAGGTGTCTAAGTGACGTTTTATAGGTGTCTAAATGATGTTTATAGGTGTCTAAGTGATGTTTTATAGGTGTCTAAGTGATGTCTTATAGGTATCTAAGTGATGTTTTATAGGTGTCTAAGTGATGTTTTATAGGTGTCTACTTGATGTTTTATAGGTGTCTCAATGATGTTTATAGGTGTCTAAGTGATGTTTTATAGGTGTCTAAGTGATGTTTTATAGGTGTCTAAGTCATGTCTTATAGGTATCTAAGGGATGTTTTATAGGTGTCTAAGTGATGTTTTATAGGTGTCTACTTGATGTTTTATAGGTGTCTCAATGATGTTTATAGGTGTCTAAGTGATGTTTTATAGGTGTCTAAGTGATGTTTTATAGGTGTCTAAATGATGTTTTATAGGTATTTAAGTGATGTTTTATAGGTATCTAAATGATGTTTTATAGGTGTCTAAGTGATGTTTTATAGGTGTCTAAATGATCTTTTCATTGGTGTCTAAATGATGCTTTATAGGTGTCTAAGTGATGTTTTATAGGTGTCTAAATGATCTTTTCATTGGTGTTTAAATGATATTTTTGTTAGTCTGGGTGTAGAATAAAGATGTTTTCAGCATGTCAAAAGTGGAAAATTATGGAAAACAGATTTTCTAATCTATAAAATAATAATGATTTATGTCACCATATTGTAACTTTATTAGCTCAATATTTTGTTATTACAGTTTCTTCAGGAAATATCGATATCCCACAAGTTTACTAATCGGAAAACACGAAGCGGTATCATTAAAACCTGGGTTTCAATGTATAATCAATAAAGTCGCTTTGATTCGCGACTTTTTTTCGCTCTCTGTTAAAAAATAAGAAATGTAAAGCCGCTAAAGATGGATTGTATGATTGGTGCTATTCTAAAAACGTTGTTTATGGAGTAACTTGTAGCAGATGCGCTAGCACGTATATAGGAGAACCTGGCAGATTCGTACATGATAGAATATCGAACACGTGCGTGACGGCTTAAACCTCGATATAAACAATGATATTGCTGAGCATTACAGTAAAGAACGTGGGTTGTTACCACAATCGGATAACATCATATCAAATGTCAAAATCCTACCCGAATGTCATAGTTCTCTTAACCAAAAAATTAAAGAATCCAATTTAATCGAGAAAAAGAAAACTGAAATAAGCAAATACATAGGTTGGCTTCTAGTGTAGAGATGTTCGTTGTAATCTTACGTTTGAAGTTTCTAAGAAGTTCCTATACACTTTCACAATGATTAATATCTATTTTTGACATATGTAAGTATTGATGTGATGGAATAATACTTATAGATACAAGAGTGAAGATGTATTTTATATACGTATTCTATTACACATCCTATGATTTGAATAATTTTCTTGTTGATTTATATACATATATTGCTTATTTGATATCGTTCGATTGGTTTGTTTCTACAATTTAAATTCAAGAATGTTTGATATTATTTTAATTTAATGTGAACTTCCTAAACACGTATATCGATTTTTGATTTACTGATAACGGTGTTCCAGTTTAGATTCAACTTGTAGTATATCGATAGCTTCTGGTGAAGCTGTAACAGCGAAAAGGCGAGCATGTTTGGTGTGACGAGGATTCGAACCCGCGACCCGCAGATTATTTGATCATAAATGAGTGGCCCAAGCGATGGCGGTGAGTGTTGCTTACTACCTACCTTCCTTCTAATCTATAAGTTCAACATTGGGGATAGCTATGTGGAGATGGCCCTTGAGTTGCTTCGCACGAAAATGTTTGATAATTGAACAGAAAGCTTATTTTTTTCCAAGTGATTTATGGACACGATTAAGATAATAATTATAAAAAAAAAATAAAGCTTGAGGTTCAGTGAAATAAAAATGATACTTTCTAAAAACAATTCTTTTGTTCTTACTCAACTCCTTCATTCAGAAAAGATTGTTCGAAATCGATTTTAAAATTGGAGATATAAAAATTACGTCACTTGGAACACAAGAAAAATATATTAGAGAACTCACGCAACATAGTAAATGCATTAAACGGTAGCCTTGCTATTGTAGCGCTTATGAAGGCTAAGGATGTTGGTTAACATTCTGAGACCAGTCCTTCTGGCAGATTTCTTTCTCTTTTCTATTCAAACGGTTTGTCGTGTTAAAGCTCTCACTGTAACACGATTAAATCGTTTTTTTTTTTGCTTCTCTGACACTTCTGTCACGCACCAGTCTGACATTACAAAACGGTTCCAGCTGTTTCGTATTTTGTCTTTATTCCAGGACCTCAAACTAATGGACAACTTTACTTATTTTCCTTGTGTTATCATATTAGGAGCTTGTCGATTTTTTGATAGATTTATTTGATCTTATCCAGTTGTAACTAAGCAGTTGCCGAAACTGGCATTCTTTAAACAATAAAATTACACATTTTGAAACAAATGATCTTTATAAGGCACAATTCAGACAAATTTATGAATCGCAGTCGTAATTTACTTTTTCGTAGTCAGTTGCCATAGTTTTGGAAATAGCAAAGGACCACAGATAAATCAATCTTGAAATTTTCTCGCTGTAAAGTTACAGCTGTGATGGAATCATCAGTAATACAACTGTCTGTGATGTTGACAACCTTTCATCGTGAGAACTGTTTTTAAACGGGAATTGTGACTAGATAGTTGTTAAACCTACTTTATTGAATAACAATAAAATATTTCACATAGCATGACAGTTACAAATACATTGCTACTAATCGTATTGCATGACAGTTACAAATACATTGCTACTAATCGTATTGCATGACAGTTACGAATATCTTGCTACTAATCGTATTGCATGACAGTTACGAATATCTTACTTTTAGTCATACAGAATGATAATTACGAATATCTTGTTACTAATCGTATTGCACAACAGTTACAAATCTTTTGCTACTAATCATATGGCATGAAAGTTACGAATATCTTGCTACTATTCATATAGTATGACAGTTACAAATGTTCTCTACTAATCACATAACATGACAGTTACGAATGTTTTCCCACTAATCATATAACATGACAGTTATGAATGCTTTTCTACTGATCATATAACATGACAGTTACGAATGTTTTCTACTAATCACATAACATGACAGTTACGAATGTTTTTCTACTAATAACACCAGGCAACAACAAAATGTTTTTATCTGCTACTAGAAAATGTGCAACTGTTTCTGAGTAATTTGATGATGCTGATTCTAAAAATCATGTTGACAATTACTGATCAGCTCTAGTTTTCGAGTTATGATAGATGTGTTCAAAATATTCCCATATATCGTGAAAATAGCAACTTTTCCTTTAATAACTTTATTTATTTATTGAAAATTGCATTTAAGAATGTTCATAAACAATACATAATAACAATACTAGTTTCAAAAGCAATGAGTACAATAAGATTATAGACTGAACATACATTCAGGCTATGTTCAAAACTTTCATCATGGTATTAGTTTTTATTTTTTGTTACAAAATACCTGCTTGACTTGTCGCGCCTCTTATGTATGTTCTCAGTTTCACGCTGTAAGAACCAACAGTAATCTCCCATCATCGCAGGATTTCACCATCCTTGATATCACTATTCCATTGTAGAAATATTTTGGTGGAAGCGCTCACCATGCTCATCACTCACTGCACCTAAATCATTGGGAAAGAAGTCTAAATGGGAGCGTAAGAAGTGCATCTTTATTGACATCCTAGATCTCATTTTTCTGTAGTTCTCGAGCATAGTTTTAATCTTTGAGGTTTACCAAGAAATTTTCAACAACCAGTTTGAATTTTTTTCCAGGCACCAACGTTTTTCTGACAGTAATATTTCAGAATCATCATCCATCAGAACTTCCCGAATCACAAAAAGCAATAACGTTTGGCATATTCACTCTGCAGGCCTAGCAGGAGTGCAATAACTTTTAGAGCACTACATATGTTCCACTTATGGTGATCATGTTTAATGGCCTCAAGTATAATCTGCATACTTTGGTAAGTTTCTTTCATTTTTACAGCATGAGCACCAGGATTCGATAGCTTAGTGTTCCCATTGTGCAAAAGTACAGCTTTCAAACTAACTTTAGATGAGTTGATAAAAAGTCTCCATCAACATTTGTACAGAAACACAAAGTATCTTGCAAGATGTAGTGAGAAGAAAGACTTTCATGGCGACATTGGGATATTGAAACTCTTGTTCCTGGGGCTAATAAATTCCATTGCTGTAAATGAGAGCCAATAAATTTCCCATGTTACTGTGCTAGAGACAAGTCACGAATCAGATCATTTAGCTCTTCTTGCGTGATCAGATGAGGCAGTTTATGTTGAGGTGCTACAGCAATATAATTACTAGATGAAGAGGATGAAGATAATTTCTTGTCTTCTTCACAGAAAAACTCTTCTGTTTCCCAATTTGCTGGTGGATGTGGCACTGGAAGATCATCCCCATGAGGTACTGGATTCATTTCAAATACAATATCTGGATATTTAATGTATTGTTTAGTTTTGCCTGAATATTCAGAAACATTAGTCCTGCAAAAATAACAGTCAATCAGATGACCTGTGAGCTCACACCATATCATGGAAACTGAAATGGCATAGTTGCTCTCCTCTTATTCAGCCACTGTGTCAGCCAGATGTACAAACTATACAACACACATGTTGAGCCCAATGTTTTTCTTGATCACCAATTTTACACCCAAAATAGTGGAAGTAAGCTAACTTTACCTTGTGTGTTATATTTTCCCTTTGTGAAACTGTAATATATTATACATAAATGTAGCAGAAACTGTTTTTTTTTTGTTTCGGACATTACTTCATTTAAAGGCAGCCAGCATTTCAAAATATTTTTTAAAAAATATAAAATAATTTATGTTTACAGAACTAGAGTTTAAAACATTTTAAAAAACAAAGTTTTATAGAATTGGATTACGTCGTGGGTATAATGCGATGAAGAAGATCGGAGTTTGTTTGGATTGTGCGTAGAGCGAGGCGAAGTGACCAATTGTGTGAGTGAGAGGCACTTGAGATGGAAGCGTTTGACTCTGCCCCTTTTATGCTCAGTCGAGGGACTTCTTGAATGTTCTAACAAACTGAGCACGTGATGGTTTCGTGATTCACGGATGAAGCAGTGAGCGTGCAAGATATTTGTAATATGATTAGTAACTGAATGTAACTGTAGCGAATATCTTCAATTTTGCTTTATTCCCTTACTAGTCATATTGAATGTCAGTTACAAATATCTTGCTACTAATCATATGACATGACAGTTCCGTATATATATATAAGTCCTTCTTATAAGATTGTAAAATAATTCTTTAGGAATATTACATGCTGTCTTCCAAACTTTGAATCTTACCATTACCTAAATTCTTATAAGATGAATGATTGCTCAGAAACTTATTAAACAAAAGTTAAGCTACTTACTAAACAACATGTTGTATAAATACTAAACAAAAGATTAGATAATTAGACCCCCCCCCCCAGTGTCACAGCGGTATGTCTACGGACTTACAACGCTAGAAACCGGGTTTCGATACCCGTGGTAGGCAGACCACAGATAGCCCATTGTGTGGCTTTGTGCTTAACTTCAAACAAACAAATAGATAATTAGAAAAAAATCCTAACACACTTAATAAACAACATGTTGGATAAATACTAAACAAACCATTAGATACTTACAAAAATACTAACACACTTAATAAGCAACAATATTAGATACTTAATATACAAAGTTATTATATACTTTCTAAACAGTTGAGTATACAAACAAGCCATTAGATACTTCCAAAAAATACTAACACACTTAATAAACAACAATATTAGATAATTAATATAGAAAGTTATTATATACTTTCTAAACAGTTGAGTATACAAACAAGCCATTAGATACTTACAAAAAATACTAACACACTTAATAAACAACAATATTAGATACTTAATATACAAAGTTATTATATACTTTCTAAACAGTTGAGTATACAAACAAGCCATTAGATACTTACAAAAAATACTAACACACGTAATAAACAACAATATTAGATACTTAATATAAAAAGTTATTATATACGTTCTAAACAGTTGAGTATACAAACAAACCATTAGATACTTACTAAACAAATGATTAAATATTTACTAAAACATTTCATAAGAAACCATAAGTATTTTTAAATACTTCGTCTTTTTAGAATTTTTCAAAAACCCAACTTTTTAGAGTTATCTTAAGGAAACTTCTAAAAAGCCAGAACTATTTTTTTTACATAATTATTCGTTTGTTTCTTGTTGAGCATAAAATTGCACAATAAATTATAAGTACTTTGCAAACAGCTGAAATCGAACTTCGAATCTGAGCAACCATACTAGACCATACTACTGGTTGTTTGCAATATATCGGGGCTCTCTTCACACATGATAAATACAAATATGGCAGATTGTTTTATTTTTACTGCACGTGGTCTACGTCAGTGGTTCCCAGATTGTTGGTAATCACGGACCAGTAAA
>NW_013669986.1:77493-79196 GCF_000517525.1 Limulus polyphemus
CCGAATCTTAGCAACCATACTAGACCATACTACTGATTGTTTGCAATATATTGGGGCTCTCTTCACACATGATAAATACAAATATGGCAGATTGTTTTATTTTTACTGCACGTGGTCTACGTCAGTGGTTCCCAGATTGTTGGTAATCACGGACCAGTAAAATTCCAAAAACACTTTCGGGGACCAACATTCCAAATAAAATATCTGTTAATTACATAAATAAAATAATACGATATTGTTTTATTTTAACTGCACGTGGTGTACGTCAGTGGTTCCCAGATTGTTGGTAATCACGGACCAGTAAAATTCCAAAAACACTTTCGGGAACCAGCATTCCAAATAAAATATCTGTTAATTACATAAATAAAATAATACGATATTTACACACACAAACTTATTTCGAAAACAAAAAAGACTGGCGACTTTTAGTTATCAAATACTTAAAGTAACGTAAGTGTCAGTGCTTTTAACAGCCAAGACACGTTGCGGACCGGCGTTTGGGAAACATTGGTCTATATGTTTGTTTACAGAATTATTGTACGTTTAAAGAATGTGTCAAATATTTCCCATACTGCCTTGGATTCACAGTACTAAGCCAAGATAACCGAGTATTTAGTTCCAAGAAAGAACTATTAATTACCATCCTCTGTAGAGTCCATCTAAGAAAGATGTATGTTAAAACTTGTATGTGGAATAAAAGATTAATACTTAACTTTATTGATGATATTACTAAACGATCTTGTGTGGTGTGTTCATATCCTGATTGAGCTAAGGAGTGCGTTGAATCTATCACTAGGCGGCAATACAGATCACCACGTGCAAACTGAATGTAATGTAGCAAGCACAGAGTTTATGTAGGCTGGATTGCGCATGACGTCATATTCAGTGCCTTAGAACGCCATATTTAAAGTAAAAGCAAACCGTTGCTTTTATATTTGGAAAATAGAAAATGTAGAATTAATGTGGGGGCACCTACCCAGAGTATTTTATCCAGAGGCAGGTGACCCCCAGGGAGGGGTGGTTAGCTCCATTTTATTCATCATGTATGTAAGCGACATGCCATTAGCAGACTCAAATATCTGCCTCAGTTCAAAATTTGCAGATGGCGTGGCAATTTGAAAGAGTTCCCCTGTACTGTCCATAGCAGCCACAAACCTACAACCCGTATTAAATCAAATAGTAGAGTATTGCGAAAAACACAGAATTAAAACCAACGTCCCTGAAACACAAACAGTCTTATTTTCCAAAAGAACAAAAGTGCTAAAAAAACAACAAATCTTTAGGTATCACAAATGATTCTAATTTAAATTGGAAAAAACATATTAACCAGATTATAACCAAAGTGTGGAGACGAGCAAATTATGTCAAGAGCTTGTCAGGTACCAACTCAGGAACTTAACCCTAGAACACATTTGTAGGAGGTCTACATAGTACCTAACCCTCCCAGATCCTGATAAAAGGATCTATATCCCGATCCAAAGATCCAGACGCTAGATATTTGTAGGAGGAAGAGGTCTACATAGTACCTAACCCTCCCAGATCCTGATAAAAGGATCTATATCCCGATCCAGAGATCCAGACGCTTGATATTTGTAGGAGGAAGAGGTCTACATAGTACCTAACCCTCCCAGATCCTGATAAAAGGATCTATATCCAGATCCAGAGATCCAGACGCTTGATATTTGTAGGAGGAAGAGGTCTAC
>NW_013669986.1:79641-83674 GCF_000517525.1 Limulus polyphemus
CCTCCCAGATCCTGATAAAAGGATCTATATCCCGATCCAGAGATCCAGACGCTTGATATTTGTAGAAGGAAGAGGTCTACATAGCACCTGACCCTCCCAGATCCTGACAAAAGGATCTATCTCCCGATCCAGAGATCCAGACGCTTGATATTTGTAGGGGGAAGAGGTCTACATAATACCTGACCCTCCCATATCCCGATCAAGATGATCTTATAATATTTGTATTACACCTTTATGTGGTTCCAATTTGTTTTAGTGTTAGTGTTTAAGTATTGCTATTTCTGCTGTTTTTGTAATACACTCGGCTATTGTTTGACAATATTTGATAATATCAGACTGTCTCGAGGCACTAGCTGTGATAGAGCTTAGAAGGAGTTCGTCCAATAAGGCTATGTATTTCAGCCAGTCTGTTTTGTTGTAATCATAGTTTTGGTGATTATGAATTGGTATATTACGATGGTATGGGGGTGGCGAAATCGAAGACACCACATTGGAAAATGATTACAATTAATTCTGTCCAACTTGAAAGCACTTCTTGGTTATTTTGAATTAATACATAGATCAAGTATATTGCATGTACTGGTTGCATTACAAAATGTGTACTATAAGTATAGCAACCAGCCACCTACTAATAGATTTACTTAACCATATCATTTGTATGGTATATTCACTATGTAAATACAGTACCGAATGAATAAGCATTGGAATATATGTGTGCCAGTGCAAATGTTCAAAGTTGAGCATAAATTGATATGACCCTGATAGGGGTAATGTAATTATCATAATGATTTTACATAAATACAAAACTATCAATTATGTGATTAGCATTTAATAATACTCTTAACTTAACTATACCGATTTAAACAGATCACAACAACACCAGTGCCGTAGGGAGGAAGAGGCATACATAACACCTGATCCTCCAAAACCCGATCAAGCTGACTATGATTTTTGTACAGCTCTATGTCACGTATATGTCAGTATTCGTGAAAGTAATGAAATATTTGGTATTATAGGTTTATATTAGCATTGACATACTCCAAATAATGTCCACAAATGCCTTGTTTGCTTTATAAAGGTAAAGAAACCATATGACGACTATATTTTCGGTGTTTATCAATGACAAAAGATCCCAGTAGGCCTAGATCTAATAATGTTACTGTTGATAGTGTGCCCTATGTTACTAGAAATAATATGACTTTATGTTACTAAAGTAGACTGTACTAATTATTACTACGAGTATATTATTACTAGAACTGTTTTGTCAATATTAGACCAGTAGTAGTAGTAGTACGATTAGTATTAGTAACATTACTATTACTATTATTAGTCGTCAGATTCTGCTACTGTTATTGTTTCGTCTGATAGAAAGTCAGACTTTAGTTATGGTAATAGCCTAATTATATCTGTAACTAATCCAAGAAGATACTCTAAGTTGTAAAGTACTAAAAACTATAATCATAGTATATGGGTAAGCCTAGAGGGCGTACATTTTACGTTGGCCAAGCACATGGCCTCAAGATATTTACAAAACACTTTTTACGTTGTTGTAAGTAGAAGGAGATGTAAGAAGCTCAACAAGTAAATTTGATTTTATTGAAATGCATTTGTAGACTAGGGTTAAAACAATGCTACAATGCTACGATAGTTTCTAGGCAGCTACAAGCCCAGGAGGCAGATAAAGTAATAACTAACATACTGTTACGTATCTGCTTGTTTGATAACTTCCCGTAAAAATTCTCTCCGAGAAACTTCAGCGATACAAATCCTTTCTTAATTAAAACTAGTTTATTCTTTCTCGATACAACTTTGCAATACAAAGATTTTCCACTGTCATTTTAAAATTAACTCCTTTTATAAACACACGCTATAATTCGCAACGATTCACGCACTTTACTTATGGTGCCTACTACTCGTTTGATTCAATTAATAACTATCTCTATATCTATCTATCTGCAATCATATCTCCGCTTTATTTGCCGGGCTTATATACTAAAATAGAGGGCGCCTATAAAAGACTAGAGTTGCCAGGAACACTCATGATCCTTCTAGAAACTCCAGCGCGCATGATTCCAGAGTCACGTGACTTCCGCTGTCGTAACAATACTGTTGCGTATCTACTTGTTTGTTAATTTCCGGATTTAAATTCTTTCCGGGCTACTTCAGCAATACAAGTCCTTTCTTAATTAAAACTAGTTTATTCTTTTTCGATACAACTTTGTAATACACAGAATTTCAACAGTCACTTTAAACTTAACAACCTTTATAACACACACACTATAAATCACAGTGATTCACATACTTTACTTACAGTGCCTACTGTTCGCTTGACTCAATTATCTTCAATCTATCTGCATATCTCTGCAATTGCGCTGGTTTTCCCGCCAGGCTTATATACTAAAAAAGAGGGCGCCTCGAACAAACTCGGACCACCCCGATAATTCATGATCCTTCCAGAAACGCCAGCGCGTATCCTCCCAGCGTCACGCGAATTTCGCTATCGTAACAATACAATTACTTTTTAGTAGATTGTAATAACTGTACTCTCTTTCAGTTAAGCCTTAAAGTTAAAGCCTCGCAAGGAGCACAAACACTAGGTGTAGTTTGAAAAATAGTATGTCAATTTGTATGTGGCTGTGAGTGGTTTGGTGATAAATGTAATCGATATTATTAAGATGTTGCTAATATAGGTATAGTAAATGTTACAGACTCCAGGCGTAGTAGATATTTTACGACAAGTTGACGTTGGATCTAATAGACCTAATAACTAATAATATAAGAGTAGATCTGACAGTTGGGCCTAACGTTACGCTATTATGTATCGTCTGTATATGAGATTTAATTCAAGAAAACAGCATGAAAGGGCTCAGAATAAAGTCTGTTCGATCAACAAGTAGAGATGAAGTTGTGAAATATTATAAAAGGAGGCTTTTATTAGTTTTTGTTTTGTTGTTGTTTTAATTTCTTAATGAACAATCGACAGCACACCATCATTGTTAACAGTTGCCTACTTGGCTTCCCTTCCAAGATGGTGCATAAGGAAACAACATCTAATGGAAATACGATGTCACACGCACTCCTATCTATTATACTCCGCGGTTGTCGCTGATAACGTTAATAAGCAGCGCTGAGGGTAGAAATTGGTGAAAGTCTACTGAATGCAAGTCTGTATAGTTTTAAAAATATTCTTTTCAAGAGTGCCGACAACCGAAACACATATATCTTTGTTTCGCTCCACATCATTCGTGCAAGAGAAGTCGTGTTTATTATGGTAATAACCTTTTGTATCTGCGCAATGAAGGTTTTAAAACTAGAATTAGTTTAGTCAGATAAACATTTAAATATATAACAAGAAAAATTTACACACGCAACAAAGTTCTATTCGACTGCACTAGAAAACGACCGACGATCATTCAAATGATTTTATACACACATATCCACACAACGAAAATCTGAGTCCAACCCATGAAGAAAAACGTAATCTTAGTTGTCTGAGCTGGCATAAAGTCTTCTAGAGCCTATTTGTTTGTTGAGCCCCCCTAGTGTCACAGTGGTATGTCTACGGACTTACAACGCTAGAAATCGGTTTTCGATATCCGTGATGGGCAGAGCACAGACAGCCCATCGTGTAGCGTAGGTTTGTGCATAACTACAAACAAAAAAAAATGCTATTTGGTGAGCGCCCAGCATCACAATAGATTATCTGTGCCGCAGGGATCGAATACCAAATTTTCGCTTTATAAGCCTTCAAAAGATGACAAGAAAATTTAATTAATAGATAACTATACACATATTACAATTATACGTTTAATGATGGTATACAGAAAAGAATAACCTGTTGAGAACTAACTCCGTTGGTCGTAACCTTAGAGTTGACCTTTATCTTGCCTATTTTATGGGCTAAATTGGCTAAAGTGCCTAAATCTTCACCAGAAATTAAAGTCTAAATGCAACAAAGAATTACTTTGAATCTTAAGTATAACACTGAGGTATGTACCCTAGGATTTCTTTGTATGTTTTACTGTCTGTGAAA
>NW_013669986.1:84645-87320 GCF_000517525.1 Limulus polyphemus
AAGGGCGAGCATGTTTGGTGGAACGTGGATTCGAACCCGCGACCCTCAGATTGCGAGTCGAGCGCCCTAACTACCTGTTCATTCTGGGCCGAAAGCAAACGAAAATCAAAAATTAGGAAGTTTGACATAAATTTCATTACAAATTCAATGTGATTATTGCTAATATCAACATTTAAAAGAAAAAGTCGCCTGAGGAAAGTAAACATCGAATTTGGTTTGCTCTTCATATTTGCTATTTTATATAAAAATATAAAATATATAAAATTGTATTCCTGTCAAAAAGTAAAGACTGGATATGAAAATAGTTGAAAGGTATATTGACATAAAAATATGCATATTTAAAAAAATACGAACTGAAGGAGATAAATTTACTAAGTTGTGAAAACGAAGCTAACTATAGAGGGCTCTACCATCTGGCGGATACAGATTCTAGTTAGGACAAGAAAAGGAGAATACTGGGATCTTTCCAGCCTCACAACAAAAATAGTTGAGATGTTTTCTGATTGGATATTTCTCCACAAACACGAGGAATAAGCTATTGATGCTTTATATCTAATTCATTATGGATTACAATCAAAAACAAAAAACACGAAACGTTACGCGTTAATTATTAGCTTTCGTTTTGGTTGCTGACGACAAGTCACTCGTCATCACCAAAGCTGTTAAGGCAGCCCATAACTCGGTTGAAAAGCACGAGTGAAAATAAGAATGTATATACTTACCGCAACTATCATAAACCTTGGCGATCAGCCTGCTTATAGGTATTATTTATCCTTTTCATTTTCATTACATCATTGTTAATAGGTTTCAGATTTTGAACTAAATCTCTTGTCAGTAGGAACTATCTACGTAATAAGAAGAGTTCAAAGGAAAAATGTACAATGAGGTTCCATATATCTTTCATATAATACATATAAAATCCTATTTTTCTATTCTTGGCATACAGAAAAAGATTCTGAGCTGTTGAATAAAATGTGATGTCATAGGAGAAAAACAGAGTTATCTCACAAACAATTTTCTGATCTCATCAGATAGATTAAAACATCACAAATTAAGTAAAGATCTGAACTATTCATAAACAGATTCACAGATTATAGGTCTGTGAGAACAATCATAGAAAACAAAATTTTACAAATTATAATTAAGTTTTTAACTAGTATGCATAAAATACAAATTATAAGTAGCGTTCATAAATAATCGTGTAAAACATATTTTGGTAAGATTAATAAATAATTGTGTGAAAAATAAATTATAAGTAATGTTCATAAACAACTGTGTAATACGTAAATTAGGAGAAAAGTTCGTAAATAATTGTGTAAGTCAATTTATAAGTAAGATTCCTAAAACAGTTGTCTCCTAGTGGCACAGCGGTATGTCTGCGGACTTACAACGCTAGAAACCGGGTTTTGATACCTGTGGTGGGCAGAGCACAGAAAGCCCTTGTGTAGCTTTGTGCATAATTAAAAAACAAACCCAAAACAATTATGTAAAAGATAAATTATATATGAATTTAATAAATGAACTTGTACAATACAAATTATAAGTAAGGCTAACAAATAGTTGTGTGAAACACAAAATTGTTTGGTTGTTGTTAAGCGCAAAGCTGTACAATGGGCTATCTGTGCTCTGTCCGCTACGGGTATCGAAACCCGAATTTTAGCGTCATAAGCCTACAGACTTAACGTTGAGCCACTGAGAAGAAAAACACAACATACAAGTAACGTTCCAAACTAATCATATTAAATACAAATTATAACCAATTGTGTAAATCATAAATTGGTTTCAAAACATTGTGTGAAGCATAATTTATGAGCAAAGTTTAGAAATAATCATTTAAAACAAAAATTATAACTAACCAGTGTAACGAATTTGTTACTTTATCAACGTTTGTTTAGATTAAGTTTATATTTAAAAACATTCCTAGCTTATAGTGAGGTATTGCGAAACTCCCGCCTATTCTCCAAAGATGTAGAAGATTCTCGAGAGTAGGAATCAACAATATATGTATGTACGTAAACGCTTAAATTTGTTTTGTTACGTAAAACTGAATTTTCTAGAAAGCCTCTCCACACGCCTATAAATATAACCAACGCGACGCGCCAAAGGGAGTATATATTATTAGTTCGCTATAATCAGTGTTCTATAAACTTCGGAAGCTATAACTATCATTGTTATAACGCTTACAAATCGGAAACTTTAGATATTTGACCAGGAGCATAAACAAAGTTCGAACATTACAAATCATTTAACGTCAGTGGATTCACATCGGACATTAATACTTTTACGAAAACATTACCTAACGTCATCGGTGAAACTCGACCTGTAATCGCCGTGTGATCCGCGAGAACTACAGGGCTAGCTAGCTCCCTGTTAAGTGAATTGTGCCTACGTCAACTCGAAATTAACTCGCACATCGTGAACCCTCGATAAGATATTAAGGAAGTTCCAGGCCAGAAAAAAGACTTTATATTGCTTGGAAGTTTGTGAAACTTTTGTTTATAAATCATTGTTTGTAATAACTACTTGTAATAATTGTTATTGTAAATTGTATTGATGTGTGTATATTAAATTGTATTTGTGTTAAAAAGAAAACTGTGTATATCATTCTTGTTGGTAAATATCATAAACTGACTATATATCGGCATATATTTAAATACTAAATCCAAAGGACAAAT
>NW_013669986.1:88285-95142 GCF_000517525.1 Limulus polyphemus
TGTGTGAATCGCTGTGATTTATAGCGTGTGTTATAAAAGTTGTTAAGTTTAAAATGATTGTGGAAAATCTTTGTATTACAAAGTTGTGTCGAGAAATAATAAGCTGGTGTAATTAAGAAATGACTTGCATCGACGAAGTTCCTCGGAAATAATTTATACCGGAAATTAACAAACGAGCAGATACGTAACATTATTATGTAATTTTGAAAATGCTGCATTTATTTTTGTCTGTTGATTGTAATGATGTAATTTGACAAACAAAACATTTCGAGGCTAAAAACAATCTAATTTCGAAATAAAATGAGAAAATGTTTTGTGGGAGAATGTTACTGTGTAACTACTTAGAACAATAAAGGATAAGAGGAATTTTCTACATATTAACTATGACAAATTATAACAACTGTTATCAAAGGATCTCAGAAGTTGTGTCTTCTCATAACTAGAACAAAGACTTCGCCTACTATCTTTTTAATAATAATCAATGTATTTTACCTTATACTTAAATGAATATCTTTAATCTCTCTAATACGTACTAATAATTAAACAATAACCATAATTACTTAAAATAAGTATTTAAAAATAAGGAAATTTCTTTTAAGAACATTTATTTAAAGAATTTAATTTTCATAACATTTTAATTTTTATCTAAACCTTTGACTTTCAAGACAAAAATTACATAATCTATATTAAAGCTTCTTGGTATACCATACTGGCTATTGTTCCTTCTTCTGACAATATAAGAAGGTTTTGGCGAGATCAAACCCTTTAACATCCTACATAGAACTGATCATATGAAAGTGAGGTTGCAATCAGCAACCTTTAAACTTTGACCTTGTGCCTTATTAATTGGCATTGCAAACTAAATTGTAACTTGGAATTGGAGCCTTCTAAATTCAAAAGGGCAATCACTTGATAACAAAGGAATTATTGGAATGAAGACATCTTCACCTTTGGCATGACCAGTTGTTTCAATAACATGTGGTAGTAAAATCTTAACAACTAATCTTGTGTCACTACATAATTTTGGGGATCAAGATTTCTCAACAACATTGTTGGTGAACCAACCTTTAATTTCATAATGTGTCCTGACAACCCTAGTGGTTCAGGAGAATTTAGGAATTCAACTGGGTAATTTACATCATCATCTGAATCTGGAACACTGTCAATTGATTTGTAGGTGAATTCCTGTCCGAGATCCTTTTGCAATAATTGATCAATGACGTCATGAGAAATATGATTGAGGTTCAAGAATTGCTCTTTTACACAAATATTAGGGAACACCTTTTCCTTTAGCTCCTCTGCATCCTTAGCTAAGTTACCACATTTGTCTGGAATAGTAATGTAGTTGTTTGATTGATTGATTGGTATCTTTCCATTTCTAATATTAAGAAGACGTTTTGAAAATTCACCAGCTTCTCTGTCACCACTTAAATGCACACGCACGTTTGTATGTAATGTCAGTTTGTCAACATGCCTCCATATATATAAGATGACTTTATACAAGCATGTACTTCATCAGCTCTTGTACTTCTTACAATGACTGTCTAAAATCACATGATAGTAATAATGTAATACCACCGAATGACACATTATTTTCTCTGATATCTGTCAATGCTCTATCTAAAGCTTCAAATGTATTTTGTGAGCCATTGTGCATTCATCCCATATTATCATTTTATTCTTTCAACACCCTTGCCTTTGCTGTCCCTTTCTTTATATCACATACAGCCTGCTCAACATGAGATAAATTAAGAGGTAGCTTGAAAGCTGAATGATCTGTTCTTCCTCCTTCAATCAATATTGCTGCAATTCGTAATGAAGCATCAGCCAAAGCAATTTGTTTTTGCGATCTAAGTTTTGCAAGAAGCAAGTTACTGATAAATGTTTTTCCTGTTCTGCCTGGAGCATCGAGAAATATTACACCATCTTTATCACTTTGAACGTAGTTAAGGATATGTTTAAAAGCAAAATATTGATCTTCTGTCAGTTTTTCATATTCAGTAACCAATTTTCTAAAGATCGCCCACATTGTATGATATTTCCCTGATGTAGTCCACAACAGTGTTGTTTATTTCAATCCTAACTGATGAAGGTAGGCCAAAATCTTGAAGTAATCTTCCACCAAGTTGTAAAGTTTTGTCTTCAAGGATGATTAAAGCTTCATTAGATACTTCAGAGTACTGAAGATCTATGTCTGGAGCAGCCCTTTGCATTCTGTAAAGAATGCCTTCGGACATCCTTTTTCTATGATTTTCCCACAGTTGAAGAGGGTTTGAAATACCACACGTTTGTAACATCACTACAAATAAACCTCTCAATTTGTTTGGTGAATTTCTGGTGGCTGCTTCTTCAAGTGTACTGTTCCAGTGACTATCACCTTCTAACAAAACCATTAAATTGCAAGCAGCTCTGAAACACTTACGTAATTCACCACTGACTCGTTTCAAATCTTCAAAGAATGTAGGACCAGGAATTATGAGCAATAACAGACTCAAACAAAAGTACTCAAAATGTGTTGGATGTACTGTATAAACTCTTCCTAATGCAGGACTAAATTGATGCCTGGATGGCTTTCCACATTAGAACCTTGTGCTCTTATTTTTCGCCTTTTTTGTTGTTTTTTTTTCATATGAAATAGGATGGTACTTCTGAATGCAATAATGTATTTACATATTCATTAGCAGAGCATGGTTCAAAAAAGGCAGTAAGTTCTAGGTGGTTGTTCAATTCTCTGTAATTCATTTTAATCATTAAAGAATACTTTTTGACCATTTTCTATGTGGACTTGTAAATGTACAACTATTGGATGACGTTCATATATTGGAAATTTAAGTATTCTACAAATTGATTCATTTCTACTTATGCATCTTCGCAACTGGTTTGTTGAAACGTCATCTCTGACATTACTGTTCTGTTCAATCCCAAAGACGGGCATATCTGAACCCTTATTGACATGTTTACAGACGTAAATTATGCTTTTAACTGAATTACATGATTCAACATTAATGGGAGCATTGAAAATTTTGGAGAGGTAAGGGTCATAAGGTGCAATCCATCTGTTATCAATTTACTTCCAACTAATGCTATGTCCTCCATCATCTGTCTTTCTTATCCTATAAAGTAGATATTGACAAATGGCTGTGTCTTTTTTGGGAAAGCCTTTGAAAATTGTTTGCTACAATTTCCTTCCTTCGTGCATGGGGAATTTATGATTAATGAACCACAATTTTTCACAATTTCAAACGAAATGGAATCTTCATTAGAATTTGGTAGCATTGTAGAAATGAAATAATATCAACAATTTGATTGGATCGGATTTTTTCTTTAAGCCAAATTACTATGTGTGCATGTGGAAGTCCTCTCTTTTTGCCATTCAATGGTGTACATGTCACATTGTGTTACCAAAGGTTCCATGTTTTATCAAAAGTTCCACAAGTTTCACAACATTTAATCTAAAGACACATGCAATTAGATCATGGCAGTTTTGAGAGTTTTGGTTACGTAGTAGTTTTTTTTTTTGTAATTTCCGACCAATTTGGATTGCAGGTAAACGTAATAAGGAATTTCAGCCAATTATCATGATTTTTTATACGCCAACAATACCAAGCATGGAACACGCCTATAACCTATTCGATTATATTACTCATCACGATCTCTAAACACCTACCCTCAAATCTAATGTAACTATTATATGTCCAAAGTTATCGGTGTGACAGATGGACAGACATAATTTTGACCCATCCATGTTACTTCTGAGAACCGTAGGAGTCACCATGCCAAGATTGATAGACAAACACACAACAGATTTCGTTTATATATAGAGAGAGAGATTTCTTAGTGTCACCATAGGAACTCCATGAAATCTATAATTCACATCTTTTTTCTGTTAAAAATAGAAATGTTAGGACTTAATAATTTTCTAAGAAATGTAGGCGAAAATATAAGTATACTGTCACGACAGCGGAAGTCACGTGACGCTGGGAACATGCGCGCTGGAGTTTCTCGAAGGATCATGAATTCGCCCGGCAACTCTAGTCTGATCAATATGTCCTCTTTTTTAATATATAAGCCTGGCAAAGAAAGCCAGAGATATATAGATAATTGAATCAACCGAACAGTAGTGACGTTGAGCCGTAAATTGTGTGTGTTTTGTAGTTGTCGCATAGAGCGAAGTTATCGAGCTTGTGAATCGCTGTGATTTATAGCGTGTATTATAGGAGTTGTTAAGTAAAGAGACGAGAAATGTATTGATTGTAAAAATACTGTGTGTTACAAAGTTGTATCGAGAAAGAATAAACTGTTTTAATCAAGAAGGGATTGTATCGCTGATGTTCCTCGGAAAGGATTTATACAGGAAATTAACAAACAAGCAGAGACGTAACAATAGTTTGAATTTTGTCTGTCCACATTACGCTTTACTGTTCGACTAATAGATGGCGCAAAATGGGTCAAATCTATATTTATTTTTAAAAAAATATATTTAATATAATATAATATAACATACTAAATGTGTGTGTATATATATATATATAATATATAATAAATATTTATTTGATTTATGTAAAAAAATTTATATTGGTGGAAATATTCTTGATATGCCAGAGAAATACCAATGGTATTATTGTTACCATACTTTGGACAACAGCATAGTACATAAGAGATAAATTAGTTATAACACTGGACACAATTCATCCTCAGTTTGAGTTTCGATGAGTATTTAAGTTTATTATAAGAATAAATATATATATTTCATTTATAAAAGTGATGTCTAACAATGAAAAATCGTTTGTCATCTGTAAATGTACATGCTCTTCTAGTGAGTAGGAATATGTATGTTCCGCCACTAGGTGGCTGTCGTATAATAGAGCATGATTTGAGAAACTGGAGTATTCGCACGACATTTTTTATAAAATACAATGATTATATCAATGATGAGAATTTTGTGATAATTAACCGATCTGATAATTAGAGAGAAGAATTGATCACTGGAAATCGGAAGATTATATTAAAACCAACAGAAACCAATGACACGTTTATTCTTAAATTGCATTCTTTAAAGTATAATCTTTATGTTAATGTATGCTTATATTAAAGACTTAGAACAAGAATTTTGATCGCCTATTCAGTTAGATACATGAATTTCAAAGTACATATACAAAAATAAAACATGGTTAAATACAATATTTGCGCGTGCCGTTGGTAAGGTATATTATTGTTTCTTTTACGGTTCTTTCATTAACGGTGTTGGTTGGAATGTTTAGTATATTTAATTTGAATACTTATAATGTTTCTAATTTTTGGTTATTATATTTTTATTATTCTCCCCCAGGAACATACCGGTATGTCTGCGGACTTACAACGCTAGAAGCCGGGTTTCGATACCCGTGGTGGGAAGAGCACAGATAGCTCATTGAGTAGTTTTGTGTTTAACTACAAACAAACAAAAACAATTTCTATTATAATATATATATATATAATTTAAGGACAAGTCACCTGTTGGTCCATCCACTAAACTAAACTCTAAAACAGAAATAAAACACTCAAAGTCAGCCCTTATAATTGAAATATTTATCAAGCGTTCCTTTAAATTAACTACATCTGTCACATCTAAGAGCAACCCATTCCAACGGACAACCACCTTACTGTAAAAATAAAGATGTATTAAGTTAAAATTACTCCTACCCTTACATAATTTATATTTATGTCCCTGGTCTTCCCATTCTCACTGTTAAATACGAAAAAAAATACACATCATCATTACCAGTTACCCTAACAGTCTTAATCATATCCCCTCTAACTTGGTTTTTCAAGAGAAAACAATTTCAGAGACCTTAACGTACTCTCGTATGACAACCTTTCCATCTCTGATATCATCCTCGTAGCCCTCGTCTGAACTCTTTCCAACAATACAATGCCCTTTCTAAGGTTAGAAGCATAAGATTGAACACAGTACTCCAAACGTGGCCTAACCAATGACCTATGAAATGACATTATAGCCTCTTTACTCTTGTATTCGATATTTCTGTAGATTTAACGTAAAATCCTATTTGCCTTACCACTAGCAATAGCACATCACTTGGATAGCTTAAGAGACTGATCACATTTTGCACTGTGGGCTTAGTATACAGATTTAGGACTTACCTAAATGTCTTATGTTGATCCAACTTTATGAGATATTATTGGGTTTACGGCCGAAAATGTCGCTAACAGCGAGGGTGTTTAACTAATGGATCAATACATTCTAATCTTCATAGGAAAAACGTAAGAACAGTATATATAATTAACTATACTCTCTACTAGGTAGACTTTTATTTTTGATCTGTCATATATATTTATTTTGGACTGTCATATATAATAAACAAAAGGGACTGTTAAAAAATATATAAAAGACAAATAATTTTCACAAAATATATAATTAACAAAGGTGGACTGTCACGAAATATATATAATAAACAAAGGTGGACTGTCACAAAATATACAATATACAAAAGTAAACTGTCACAGAATATATAATATACAAAGGGGATTGTCACAGAACATTTAGTTCACAAACAGGGACAGTTACGAAATAAAATTCCAGTGGTAGGTATTAATCTAAACTAGGTAATGCTGTTGGTAGATATTAATCTGAACTAGGTAATGCTGTTGGTAGGTATTAAGCTGAACTAGGTAATGCTGTTGTTAGGTATTAATCTGAACTAGGTAATGCTGTTGGTAGGTATTAATCTGGACTAGGTAATGCTGTTGGTAGGTATTAATCTGAACTAGGTAATGCTGTTGGTAGGTATTAATCTGAACTAGGTAATGCTGTTGGTAGGTATTAATCTGAACTAGGTAATGCTGTTGGTAGGTATTAA
>NW_013669986.1:96142-96814 GCF_000517525.1 Limulus polyphemus
TCTGAACTAGGTAATGCTGTTGGTAGGTATTAATCTGAACTAGGTAATGCTGTTGGTAGGTATTAATCTGGACTAGGTAATGCTGTTGGTAGGTATTAATCTGAACTAGGTAATGCTGTTGGTAGGTATTAATCTGAACTAGGTAATGCTGTTGGCTTGACAACTGTAGCGCGTATATTAATAATGGTTTGATCATTTTAATGGTAATTTGCCGTTCAAAGCCGCTAGATTAACGTGGAATACCCGAAGTGTTAGAATGGTGTAAGAAAACTCCGCTTGTAATTAGAAGAAAATTGAAAATTACATAAAACTTTTACAAAATACAGTCACCATAAAGGACATCAATATATGTCACCATAAAGGACATCAATATATGTCACCATAAAGGATATCAATATATGTCACCATAAAGGACATCACTATATGTCACTATAAAGGACATCAATATATGTCACCATAAAGAACATCACTATATGTCACCATAAAGGACATAACTATATGTCACCATAAAGGACATCACTATACGTCACCATAAAGGACATCACTATATGTCACTATAAAGGACATCACTATATGTCACCATAAAGGACATCACTATATGTCACCATAAAGGACATCACTATATGTCACCATAAAGGACATCACTATATGTCACTATAAATGACATCACTA
>NW_013669987.1:0-9944 GCF_000517525.1 Limulus polyphemus
TCTTGTTTATTTTCTCGTTCTTCGTTTCTTTTCTTTCTCCTCCAACAACTGCTGTAATCTCTCTTCTTGTTTATTTTCTCGTTCTTCTTGTTTCTTTTCTTTCTCCTCCAACAACTGCTGTAATCTCTCATGTTTATTTTGCTGTCGAGCTGCCACTGTTGCAAGTTTTCTTGCCACTGCTGTTGTCTCTCTTCTTGTTTCTTTTCTCGTTCTTCTTGTTTCTTTTCTTTTTCCTCCAACAACTGCTGAAATCTCTCTTCTTGTTTATTTTCTCGTTCTTCTTGTTTCTTTTCTTTCTCCTCCAACAACTGATGTAATCTCTCATGTTTATTTTGCTGTTCGAGATGTCACTGTTGCAGGTTTTCTTGCCACTGCTGTTGTCTCTCTTCTTGTTTCTTTTCTCGTTCTTCTTGTTTTTGTTTTTTTCTCGTTCTTCTTGTTTCTTTTGTTGTTCTTGTATTGCTGCCATCAAATCTGCTAAGCTGTAGTTTGATTTGCCGCTTCTCGTTTCCATTTTCTTTCTTTTCCGTCCCACTCTCTGACACCAATTTGTTACGTCTCTGGTCGTTAGTTAATTTTTCGTAAAAATTCTTTCCGAAGAAACTTTAGCGATACAAGTTCTTTCTGAAGTAAAACTGGTTTATTCTTTCTGAATACAAATTTTCAATACACTTAATTTTCACAGTCACGCTATCACAAACGCTATAATTCACAACCACCACTCACGTGCTCGACTCAACTGTCCGTCTCTATCTGTGTCTGCAGTTCAATTACATTGTTGCCGTCACTTCTTACCGGTCTTATATATACAAGAATACAGCATATCTACTAACCTCTCGACACTTCAGAAAGGGATATGAACGTTCTAGAAGCGCATGACGTGTTACTAGAGTCACGTGACCTCCGATGTCGTAACAATACATACATATGTGTGTGGTACTATATAAATACATATATATGTGTGTGTGTGGTACTATATAAATACATATATATGTGTGTGTGGTACTATATAAATACATATATATGTGTGTGTGTGGTACTATATAAATACATATATATGTGTGTGGTACTCCATAAATACACATATATGTGTGTGTGGTACTATATAAATACACATATATATGTGTGGTACTCTAGAGATAGGGAGGGTGCATTGAAAGAAAATAGTATAGATAAATAAAATAAATTTTAATAATTAGAGTTATTAGCTCTTATTCTATCGTCATATTTTAATATTTCTTTTTAGCTATAAAAGAAATAACGGGAATTAAATATAGTTTTCATATATATAACTACCATGTATATACGTTTATAATTCACATTAAAACTAATTACGTAATAAACAATGAAAAGAAAACTGTTTCACATTTTATAGAGGTTTCCATTTATTGAATACAGAACAACAAGAAACATATGCATATCGTCATTTATGGTAAATGTCATTAGACCTAAGTTTAGAGTTTTCAATTACAAAGATTGTTTTCAATGCTTAGTTTCCACACTTTTCCATTTTGGAAGAGGAAACCAAACAGGATAGGATTTTATAACCATTTATTTCCAATACTAATGTGGGATTCTATTGTACAAGAAATTGTTATTTAAAAACAAGTCAGTTTCGACGGAAATATTTACATGAATAATTGTCATTTAGCTTCCTAGGATGACGTAACGCACGTAAAGCCTACATGTTTCATACGTATAGTATTTTGCTCGTGAAATAAAATACTATACATCAATAATACATCTTAATTATACCTTTTTTAAACTGGGGGGAAATACATTTTAAATTTAAATTGAGGAGCTTTCAACAAAATTAAAATATTGTAAAAAAAAGCTTCATCTATTAACAAAGAGTATGAAGGCAGGGAGATATTATTGATTTTCGGGGTGATGAGACTTCGTGGATCAGGTTAGAGATCAAAGTCGTTCCACGAGCTAAATATCCAATGAAACAGGTCTTTTTATATTTAAGCGTTGTTTGGAGAATTGATAAATACACCGTTTTTGTTTATACTAATAATAGTATGGTTGTCTTTTGCTTTCCAAACACTAAAATCTATTTTAGCGTTGCTTGTAGAAGGGAACAGAGTAAATAACATGAAAGTAGAAGTTTACATAGAGTATACTAACTGTCCAAGTTGTCTATGTTCTTTGGCGTGATTTCACATGTACACTTACCTGTACAAGGTGCCAATGCTGACTTCGAGATCATGCACGTAAAGGAAACTGAGCTGCCCTCAATGTGTTCTGGTCCCAACTAACTGTGGGCTTAGGTTCAGAAGAAAACCAAGCTCTATCATTAGCCGCCAGGTGGTACTGTACATCTACCACATTAACAGGATCAACGAGGCATTTCACTAATCTAACATAGTCTTGTTGTCATCACGTGATGCACATAGCCGGAAAACCGTCAACTGCAACCATCGTGAAAATAAGACATTGTTGGTTGATTGTGCCATCTGAAGGTCACCTTTCGCACGCAGAAAGTGAATGCATGTAAAGTCAAATAAAAGACGTGGTCGTTCGTAGCTGTAACCGTATAACGTCAGTAAGCTGTTCCAATTCGTGTATCAACAGTTCACATTTCGAATCGTTACCTTTTAGCTGTGACCAGCTAAGAAACATGTGATATAATTCCACATCTGTCTGGGGAACTACAAATACCAAAACATTTTTATGTGCTCTCCTATTATATATATATTTTTAATTCTACCCAGATGGCATTGCTATAAATTCATACAAGACTTAGTTATGGCAATATCAACTTTCAAGATGTTTCGTGTTTAAGCAACAATGAAAAAAAAAAAAAACAATCCGTAAGTCTTCAAGAAAGTATTTAAAGTGAATCTTTTACTCTAGTTATATCTTCAGCATACCTTTTGTGATGACACTAACACTAAATCGTTCAAACTTCGTATGAATTTGATGGAACTTGTGTCTAGTAGATTAATTAATAGTAAGTTAGTTACACAGTAAGTTCGGTAAAGACGTTATCAAAATATCCGATCCGTGACTTCGGTTTTTACTGTACATCATTTTCTGAGTTATAGAAAGTACTGTATGTAAAGTTGTTTTGTACGGTGTATTATAAAAATATTGGTTGACAGATGTGTTTTATTATCAGCAATTATATATATATATATATACACACACACACACATATATAATAAGAAAGTATTGTTACGACAGCGGAAGTCACGTGACCCTGGTAACACGTGATGAGTTTCTAGAAGAATCCGGGAACCTCACGAATATCCCAGTATTTGCTAGACGCCCTCTTTTTTAGTATATAAGCCCGCAAATAAAGCGGAGATAGAATTGCAGATAGATAGATATAGAGAGGTTGAAGATAAAGATAATTGAGTCAAGCGAGCGGTAGTGACCGTAAGTCAAATGCGTGAATCGTTGTGAATTATAGCGTGTGTTTAAGTTAAAGTAACTGTGGAAATTAAGTGTATTACAAGGTTTGTAACGAGAAAGAATAAACTAATTTTATTTAAGAAAGGACTTGTATCGCTAAGTTCTTCCTAAAAAATTTTTACGGGAAATTAACAAATGAACACAGACGTAACAGTATCGTACTTAGAAAACTATAGTCGCTAATAATTGTGCGCATTCAGGCGTTGTGGATTTAAAATGTGATTCCAGCTAATAAGGGTAGCGTGGGGAAAATTTCACGAACAAGAGATCCTCTCGGTGTGCTCATCTAACTAAATACATTATGTGCAGGAATTCGCGCGTGACAAGACTTTACATCCACGAGTGCCTTTTCTTGTTCATTTCGCGATGTAATAGTATTACGAATGAAACAAATCGTGTCAATATTAAAAGTATCATTCCAAGCAACTACACGGGATTCTACAAATTGAAGTAAGAACATTGTAGGAAAATCTCCTGACTACTTGACTTGATGAAACGACAAAGATTAAAAAAAGCTATTTTTATATAGAACATTTCTCTACAGCTCCGGAAAAGTTGGTAGCTATATTATTTATACCAGAAATTCATAAATTTTGGTAAACAATATCGTGACATACTGTATAGTAAAGTAAGTTGGTCAAATATGACTGGATAATTTCTGAAAGTTACAGCGTTTTTATATATAGACCTTTGTCCAATTTAATTTCAATATTCAGACAAACAAACTCGCAACTTTCCAGTTTTGAATATTGACAAGCAGGCTACGAGACCCTCAGATATTCTGTACAAATCTAAATTAAAAAACAAACATCGTTTATTCAGATATTTGTACTAAGAGATATCTAATACACAGTAAAGTAGGCAAACAACTAAAATCACGCGTATCTTCGGTTGTTCAACAGTTCACGAAAATGCTTAAAAATATGATTTCCCAGTAAATATAGTTCTGTTGACATTTTGTAATTGGAAGTCCGAAGCCGTATTTCCGTTTTGTAGGCCGGATTCTTTACAGTAGGTGTCCGTGACTTGTTGGAAATAAATTTAAACAATAAAAAAACAGCAACACAACCCACTTGTTTTAAAATATTATACACAAACAATTCAAACGTATATACAAATGTTCTTACCGCTATTAGTTATCACAATTGTATCCAGAGCTATAAATAATTGTCTATTTTTCAACAAAGTCCACACAGGCTGGTTCAATTACTGTAGAACACAACTGACAAGACGAATTATTTTCTCTGATCTGTTATTACAGCGGCCCGGCATGGCCAGGTGGTTAGGGAATTCGACTCGCAACCTGAGAGTCGCGGGTTCGAATCCCCGTCTCACCAAACATGCTCGCCCTTTCAGCTGTGGGGGCGTTATAACGTGGCGGTCAATCCCACTATTCGTTGGTAAAAGAGTAGCCCAAGAGTTGGCGGTGGGTGGTGATGACTAGATGCCTTCCCTCTAGTCTTACACTGCTAAATTAGGGACGGCTAGCGCAGATAGCTCTCGTGTAGCTTTGCGCGAAATTAAAAACAAAACAAAACTGTTATTACAATACAGTGTGTGATAAATTCACTTTAAAAATCACCACTTCTTCACCCTTTATCACTTTAACTCACAATCACGCAGTCTAGATATAAATAATAATCTTTCGACGCGTATTTATATCCCGACAGAAGTCTCGAACATTCCACATAATACTAGATATTCTGATGGAATAATACTCAATTAAAACAACCAGAAACATTCACAAATTTCTAATAACATGATGCAACACTATAACAATCGCTAACTCATAACTATCGAACGTACACGCTACACAACATATGATTCGTAAACAGTTATATGTCAACAAACTTGCCATAAATTCCCCCTTCTAAAAATAACTAAATACAACACCCGCGCCATAAAAACTATCCAAATCATAACGCTCGCATTAAACTTACAATGCTAAATCAGGGATTCGATTCCCCTCGGTGGACACAACAGATATAAGAAAACATACACACACGCATTAAACTTAGGGAGGAAGAGGTCTGAATAGAACCTAGCCCTCACAGGTCACGCACAACTACTAAATACTCACCCAGACACAGCATTAAACTAAAACAGTCTTGTATATCTAACAGCTACACGTGGTTTTGAACACAACCAAGTTTCGTGGTGTCAAGGAAATAGAACTGTAAAGTGATTGTTGGTTTGAGATTTAAGCATTTTTGTATTTTCTTACAAGGACGGAGCTGAGAATTGTACTAATCTTAAATCCGTTTGAAAATTACCCGCTATATGAGTAAGAGCCTGGCCCGCGAGACTACACAGTATATGATATATAAGCTAGACCTTTGACACTTCTTACTGGACAGAATGGCTTCTATAGCAGCTAATATAGCCTTTGAAATATAATTAGATATCTGTTTTTTAAATTACAAAGTTTGTGTTTAATCCATGAATACATGATATTATAATTTATTTATATATAGGTGAGTACAACAATAATCTTTACTGTAGATTTAATGTATCATATAAAATAAAATGTTATGTTAAAGTTATATACTGGTCGCCTCTTTAAAATTGTTATACATATTTTTGTTTTCAGACACTGCTAATGACACAACCCAGTCACCATCTCAGTTTTTCTCTGGTGCCGACGATGAATGTGAAAAGCTCGTGAGGTTGACATTATTGAGCTATATTCTTGTGGTGATGATATGTAAACTGGTTTACTTGAGTCTTAAACTGCTTCAAACACCGACAACTCCATTCTTCCTGGACCATCAGCATTGCACTGCACTACAGCAATCATGGATTAAACAAGAATTTGTCGTGGTATTTCTATAGTCACTGAGCCATGCATTGAAATTGGCAATTTATTGACACCAAGAAAATCACTTGATGAAAAATACCAAACTATTAGTAATCTATCAAATGATGAAAAATATTCCTATCTTTATAAGCATGTATCACCACCAAAAGTTTTCTTTTCCTCTTGGATGTAGTAACCCTCAAGTTTAAAATAGCTCGGCTTGAAAAATACCCATGGTTTATTATACAGCCTAAAATTGAATGGCATTTTCTGTGGTCTTTGTGCTACCCTTCTTCCAGTGCCTAATCAACGTGATAAACTAGCACTTGTCAACAAATCATTTAACAGTTAGGTAAAAATTAGTGATACTTTAAGCAAACATTCTAAGCTTGATTATCATCGTGATTCTATGAAGGCTGCTAATGCTGTGAAAGCTTCCATTGAACATCCATTAGAATTGAAATTAATACCAACAGTGCCTTTCAATCACGTATAACTCAGAATAAGCTCATTCTTCATCAAATTGTTCGTGTATTTTGTTTTTAGGAAAACAAGGCTTGGCATTTTGTAGTAATACCGAAAATGTAAATTCTTCCAAAAGCCCTGGCAATTTTCTGGCCTTGTTGAAACATTATGCTAAAAATGATGAAATACTGAAAGCTGATTTGTATCATCCCAATTCACAATATGCTACATATTTATCGCCACTCTCACAAAATTATATCATCAATGTCAAAGTATATGATGTAATTCGAGTAAATATTGTTGATGAAACTAGACACCATGTTACGTGGTTACTGGTCTATCAGCTGTTTGCATTCTGTAGAACAAGTTAATCAGCATGTCTGTTTGTTTACTCTTTTTCTCTTACGCGTACTATGTGGTACAATATAACTATGTCAACTATATTCTGTGTTTTAACTGGTGTCGGACACAAATGTATTAGCATTTTCTACTTGAAAATGAACACAATATGAGCCAACAGAACATGATAATATGTAATACACAAACATACACTTTTAAAAGTGATGCACATGTTTCAATAAAGCACCTGTTATAACTATAGATTATTATTATAAATCCCAAGACTTACTGCTGTCCCACCGGGGGACCATGACTATTCTATTTTTACATAAAAATTAGCCTTTTATTAATAACTTTCATTTCGTGCAATTGTTCCTCGAAACAGTAATTTACCCAAGTGACTTACGATAATATTCTAATAACACATTGTACATAATAATAACATATCTCCAAAAACATTTGTTTAATGAATGAAAACGATGACATCACGTTGCCCATTAATAATCTTTAAGTTTGTTTGAATTTCGTGCGAAGCTACTCGAGGGCTATTCATGCTAGCTGTCTTTAATTTAGAAGATACAGACTAGTGGGAAAGCAGCTAGTCTACACCGCCAATACTTGGGCTACTCTTTACTAACAAATAATGGGATTAACCGTCACATTATAACGCCTACATATGTAAAACTTATGTGAAAATAAATTTATTTGGCAAAACTCATTATTCATCATCTTCGACTGAAATGTTACTTATGTCAAGATGAATGAATTATTTAACCTCTAACTACTCCACGACACAATCCACCCTCGGTTACCCAGGTTACTTCTGATCAAAGCAAGTTAACTAAATAGATCTGAACTAAAATATATTTTAAAAAAGTAACGTAGCTAATTTTAGATATGATATTACCAAAAATATGCATTATCATACTAAATTCACAAGATAACACAAACGTATGATTAGAATGCGTTAATGAGAAAGTACCTTAATTGTTATCGATGTTTCCGGTGTAATGATTAATCCCAATAACATCGAGGTTGAGCTAACATAAGAGACTTAAGTTAGATCTAAATTCATATATTGAACTAACAATGAAAGAGTGCAGTGCATTTCTAACTAATAATTATGATGAGATTTCTGAAGCTTGTCTCAAAATTTTCGAGCAAAGTCACACAGAGGGCTAACTGCTCCAGCCGTCCTTTATTATGAACTGATACACAAGCCAGAAGCTAACTAGTCAACAGCGTCCACCGTCAATTCTTGGGTTACTCTTGTCTAACCAAATAATTGAATTTGAATGCCATTTTTATAAAGCACCCAAGCCCCAAAGTGTGGAGCGCGTTTTTGTTGCAACCAATCAGGAACCTTTCAATTCACAGTCTGTTCATGCTAACCTCTAGGTCACGCACGGCCCGTTTAGTTGTTTTACAGCATATCTTTACTATGTTGATATTTTAAAAAGCTTTGCTTTTAGCGCCATCTGTCATTTGTTCAAGGAATCAGATAATATAAAATGTTCAAACATTTAACGGTAACAATCTAAAGAACGAAATGCACATTTAATCAACTTTGCAAGAATGCTTTATACAGCACTGTCACAAAAGATTATCATATGTAAAAATTATTTAACCCATCTGAGTTTTATTCTTTAAGTTTCTTCTTCTTAAAATAAACCTGTTCTAAAATATTTCCGTAGCCATAAGTTACTAGATTTTAGTTTGTAGGCTATTTATGTAAAATTTATCAGCAATATACAAAATATTTAATTTCATCAAATACTCAACGTAGCTCAAAATAAATTACTTTAAAAACGTGTGTGTATGTGGTTTTCATAGAAAAGCCACAACGAGCTATCTGTTATGTCCATGTCCATCGATGGGAATTGAGCCCCTGATGTTAGTGTTGTAAATCCGTAGACTTACCGCTGTCCCTCTGGGTGATTTATTTAAATACATCATCCATGAAAAATATAAAGATCTCAAACAATTCAAACAGCGTAAAATCACACAACGAGCTGATCTAGCAATAATATGTTCAACAACCACATTATAAACAGAACTTGAAACTCAAACAAAAACTAAACAAGAAATTAGAATATCTAAAACAAAAAATAATAAAATGACAAGTTCTTCATCAAACTTTGCAAAGCCTAATAATCAAGTTATCGGACACATCACAGTTTGATGTTCGTTCAGATGCATGCCTTAAAATAAGCCCAACCCTTGCCATAACGCCATCTAAAATACCTACAACCGACACACAAATATGTTTTAAAGAACTAAGCAGAGAGCTAATTTTGAAAGTGAACCAAGTTCAAAGGAACCAAAACAATTCCAGTGATCAACAAACCGACTTATATAAACAAATAAATTCAGACACCCAAGATAACAGCATCCCCCCTTTTCTAGGTTCTGCGGGTTACTAGAGGTGTATTTTCCCTAAAACAAAAACGGATTCCATCAAAGAATCTTCACCAAATCAAAAAGAAAATGCCGAATTAACAAAGCTGTCTGATAACCCAACCTAATCATAAAAAGGCAGATAAGGATCAAAACACCGTTTTAATTAATATATCTCACTGATGAATTGAGAATTAAATGACCCCAACAGATATTTAAAAATGGATGAATACTTCAACAGTCTACACGAAAAACAAATGAACAAACTACTAAAAGCACTTGAAAATGAAGGCTACATAATCCCTGAGCTCAGAAACTAGTTACAATGTACCAATGGTAAAACTCATCAACTCTACGGACTGCCGAAAATTCATAAAACACCATTGAAAATGAAGGCTACATAACCCCTGAGCTCAGAAACTGGTTACAATGTACCAATGGTAAAACTCATCAATTCTACGGACTGCCGAAAATTCATAAAACACCATTGAAAATGAAGGCTACATAACCCCTGAGCTCAGAAACT
>NW_013669987.1:10494-11379 GCF_000517525.1 Limulus polyphemus
TACAATGTACCAATGGTAAAACTCATCAATTCTACGGACTGCCGAAAATTCATAAAACACCATTGAAAATGAAGGCTACATAATGTCAACCTATTCTTCCTTTTACTATAATATTGGAAAAGATCTGATCTGGATTATTTTAGCATACAACAACTCAGGTAACACCATCAAAAACACGCCACATCTATAATATTGGAAAAGATCTGATCTGGATTATTTTAGCATACAACAACTCAGGTAACACCATCAAAAACACGCCACATTCTATTGACTCCTTAAAAAACTTGGATCCAAAATACAAAATGGCAAGTTTTGATGTACAAAATCTTTTAACCCAAATTATAACAGAAGAAACATACAAACTTGTTACTGAACTAATTATTAAAGATCCGAATTGATAGATTTCTACATCCTTCTAACCTTGTTTAACTTCGCCACGAAGTTCTGTTTAAAATTCAGTTGCATCACCTCTTGACGAGTAAACTGAACCTGAAGACGAAAGAGGGAAGACTTTCGAAATATTGTCCTCTACACTTGTGTTTTTACAACAGGCAGTTGACGTCCATTTCAGTTTTCTCATCATGAATACTTTACCTAAACAATCTATCAAATAATACATCATCTCTTATTAAATCGAAGGCGTCTGTATGGGCAGAACACTATCAATTGCACTATTGAAGAAAAAAAAAACAGACCTTAAAACACAGCTATCCCCAAACCTTTATAATGGTTGAGATATATCGACAATGTCTTCTCCGGCTTGGACTCTGACGACGAAAAAGAAAGACTCTCAAACCACATCAACAGCATACATTCATGCCTTAAGTGTTATTGTATTACATTAATGCTAATAAATCTGAACTGTGCCTTAAGTGTTATTGTATT
>NW_013669987.1:12311-23319 GCF_000517525.1 Limulus polyphemus
CCAATTGATTGACTAGTGAAGAGCACTCACTCATCGCCAATTGATTGACTAGTGAATAACACTCACTCATCGCCAACTGATTGACTAGTGAGGAGCATTCACTCATCGCCAATTCTTGGGATGTTCATGTCTCACCGAATAGTGGTATTTCACCGTCACCATTATAACAAGCACACGGCCTTAAATAAGACATGAACGCAGAAGCTTGGAAAATCCATAGTGGTTAGGGCGCTCGACTTTCAATCTGCGGGTCGCGAGTTTGAATCCCGTCACCGAACATGGTCGCTCTTTCAGGTATGTGGCAGTATAATGTGACAGTCAATCCCACTTTTCGTTGTTAAAAAAAATGATCAAGTGGGTGGTGTTGACAAGCTTCCTCTAGGCTAGCGAAACAACCCTCGAGTAACTTTGCACGAAATAAAAAATAAAAATAAAAAACAAATCCATAATGTGGTACGCTAACCACTGTATGTAATTTCATACTAAAATTTAAAATTAACAAACTTCTAAAAGCACTTGAAAAAGTAGGCTTGCATAACCCCTGAACTCAGCAACTGGTTACAATGGTAAAACTCCTCAACTCTACAGACTGCCGAAAAATTCATAAAACACCTAAGAAAAGCACAATGTCAACATTTTATTTAGTTTATTTATTAAAAATATTTACATTTGTGTTCAAAATTGTATGTATTATTACAAAAACTGCTTTGAAGTAAAAAAAAAAAAGTAAGATTAATAAAGTATAGACTTAAATGTAATTTTTGCTATTTTAAACCAAATAAAGTGCAGTTGCACCGAGGAAATTATCAAATTAGTCTAACCCAGTGTTGAATTCGGGGGTATATAGGGGAAAATTTCCCTCTATGCAAAAAATTCCACCTCCTAATTACACTATTTTCCATTTTGTCGAATTTAAATTTTAAATCACCCTTTCCCCCAGCCTAGCTTCATATCCCTCCCGGGTGGAAAGGTCTGGACTCAACATAGGTCTAACCGCAGTAAATTTTAAACGTGAATTAAAAATTGCTATATACTTTTAAAGTAATATAAACTAAGTTGTGTCTTTAAAGTTATCATAACAGTTTAAGCACAATAAGTACGGGTTATGTATGAAATATTATTATACCAGTATGGGGCTAATAAATCTGAACTGTATATTATGTGTTATTCTATAAGTTTAATACTAATAAACCTCAACTGTACCTTAAGTGTTATTGTATTACATTAATGCCAATAAACCTGAACTGTGCTTTAAGTGTTATTGTATTACATTAATGCCAATAAACCTGAACTGTGCTTTAAGTGTTATTGTATTACATTAATACTAATAAACCTGAACTGTCCCTTAAGTGTTATTGTATTAGATTAATGCTAATAAACCTGAACTGTGCCTTAAGTGTTATTGTATTACATTAATGCTAATAAATCTGAACTGTGCCTTAAGTGTTATTGTGTTACATTAATGCTAATAAACCTGAACTGTGCCTTAAGTGTTATTGTATTACATTAATGCTAATAAATCTGAACTGTGCCTTAAGTGTTATTGTGTTACATTAATGCTAATAAATCTGAACTGTGCCTTAAGTGTTATTGTGTTACATTAATGCTAATAAACCTGAACTGTGCCTTAAGTGTTATTGTATTACATTAATGCTAATAAACCTGAACTGTGCTTTAAGTGTTATTGTATTACATTAATGTAAATAAACCTGAACTGTGCCTTAAGTGTTAGTGCATAATTTTGATACTAATAAGCTTTGATTGCCTTAAATGTTACTGAACAAGTATTAGAGAAAAATATTATCGCTAAATAAAGTAGCCATGTAGGGCTGGCTACTGAACTAGAAAAAAGGAACCAAACAAGATATGGGTGGAAGTGGACATGTCACTTGATCCTGTTGTTGATCATATAGCAGACTAAGTCATCTCGACTTTACATAGAGAATAAAATCCCTAGAATTCTACAGATTTAGATTACTTTGAGAATTTTTTAAAATATATTTACATATACCCTACAACTAAAAATCAAATTTATTTCAAATTCTTTTACTGAGAGTTTTCCATTCATTAGATAGTGGGATACCTGTATATGTTGTTTGACCAGGTTGATAAAGTATATTTATATTTACTTATATCTGTACCTTGTTTTTAAACGTCTTAGGTACAGAACGTAAAAGAGTAAATTTAAAGTGTTTGTTTCATTTTAGAGCAAAGCCTATCTGCTGTGTCGATTACGGGGAATCGAACCCCGAATTTTAGTGTTGTTTGTCCATAGACATACCGCTGTCCCACCGGGGGACTAATATAAAGTATGATTTGTATTTCTATTATCAAGAAATATTGCTAATCAATAATTACCAGTTCAGTCTTTCAGCTAAACATGTTCTGGATCTCTCGAGAAATTGTCGGGTTGCTTCTCTTATGACGATACTATTGTCAATAAGTAGACAAGTTGTAAAAGCCGTCGACATTAAACACGATACTGAGTTGTATTCTTTAATAAGACATCTTCAATATTATAAAAAGTCTTTTCCTTATTTATTAGTTCAAAGTTGGTAGTTCTGTATTAGAAGGATACTTTAATGCAGAAATATTTCTCTTTTATCAACTCAGCGCTAATAGTTAACTCTATGTTATATAGACACCTTTAGAAAAAACGTGTTTTTTTTCCCTTTCTACTCCGAATTAATAGTTGTCACACTATTCGGACAATAAATATCCTTTTAATTCATCTAGTCGGTGCTAGCAGTTATATGCTAGACTGATAACATGAGTAAGAAGTATTTTCTTCATCAATCAGCTCAGTCAAAAGAACATTTTAGTAAGAAATGCCTTCCTGAGACATCTTTCTTTAATTTGAAATTCTGTGTTGGAACACAGATAAAAAGGAATACCCCTCTGATCCATTAGTTCAGAACTAACAAGTCTCTATTGAAAAATACTACAAGGCAGTATTTTTCTGCTAGTCCCTCTACTTAGAACCAGCATTTCTTTGACAGAAGGTCAACTTGAATAATAAATTCCCTCCTGATTCATCCAAACTTTATTTGAAACCACTGTTGGAAGAACATATAAAACAAAACACACCCACCAGATATTTCTACCCAAAAGCAGGATTAATCATTTAACAACACAACTGAAGAAACGAACGCTCTTCCTTTTTATACATTAACATAAACAAGCTCACGATAGAAAAATACCACGAATAGGAAAACTCGTCCCATTTTTTTTCTTAATCGAAGTTTTCTTTTAACAGATAATTTTTAGTTCTTAGTGAAATACTGAATACCTCTTACGCGGTAAGTTCTAATTTTAAGCACTGTGTAGATAGAAAAGGAATGAATTTCATACTCGAAGTGTTATTATAACAGAGTGCTCTCCTGGTTCTTATACTTTGCGTTAACAAATATTAAATTCTGAGTGACACGCTGAACCACATAATGTTCTCCTGGTTTGTCCAGTCAAAACAACAATCATCGTTAAGAGGACACATCGATCAGTATTCACTTCTGATTTCTGAGGAATACTTAATAGTGGTCAGAACTATAACCCTCTATTAGTAAGACATATCGGGCAGTAATATGTTCCTGTTTTCTATTAGAGGAAAATCTCCAGTGAGAAATGCTATTCCAATCAATCTATTCAATACTGATTAAAATAACAACCTTTTATTATTAGGATAGATCAAGGTGTAACGACCTATTTAAATAAACACCAATAAAAAATGCTGTTGTGATTAACGTAGTCGATACTGGTCAGAACAATAACAACCCTCTATTAGGACGAAATACCTAGATGTATGAACTTTCTATAATCTATTAGGAAAAAAACATACATCCAATAAAAATGCTCTTATCTACCTGTTCAATACTGGTGAAAACAACAAACGTCTGTTAGAATGACACATAGAACTGTATTTAATTTGTGGACTCTGTTATAAGAAACCCTCGATTAAAGAAATTGTATTCTGACCCACCTATTTAATGTTGGTCAGAACAATAACCCTTTGTTAAGAGGATACATCCTGCCGGATTAATCTTTTTTTATATTTTATTTAAATTATCCCGTAAATAAATTATACAGTGATACACCTATTCAGTATTAGTGAGAACAACAGGAATCTATTTGAAGAACACATGAAGCAGTTATGGTTTGTTCTCTGTTTGAAAACAAAATCCTAATAACAAAAGATATTCTGATATTAGTGGCAACCATAACCCTCTGTCAGGGGGACACCTCAAATTGTACTGGCTTTCTGTTACAAAAAATCTCAAGCCTCAAAAATGTCATTTTCAACTACTTGTTTGATGCTGGTCAGAAAAACATTCTTCTGTTAGTACGATATAATGTGTCTTCTGTTATAATAAACCAGCCAGTAAAAAAATGTTAGAACGATATAATGTGTCTTCTGTTAGAATAAACCAACCAGTAAAAAAATGTTAGAACGATATAATGTGTCTTCTGTTAGAATAAACCAGCCAGTAAAAAAATGTTAGAACGATATAATGTGTCTTCTGTTAGAATAAACCAACCAGTAAAAAAAGGTTTATTCTAACAGAAGACACATTATATCGTTCTAACATTTTTTTACTGGCTGGTTTATTCTAACAGAAGACACATTATATCGTTCTAACATTTTTTTACTGGTTGGTTTATTCTAACAGAAGACACATTATATCGTTCTAACATTTTTTTACTGGCTGGTTTATTCTAACAGAAGACACATTATATCGTTCTAACATCTCAGTAAAGAAACGTTATTCTGATTCACCAACTCAAACTTTCCGGAACTACAACCCGCTGGTGGAACGACACAGTGATCGGTGTTGATTTTCCGTTTTCTGTTATAAGAAGACCTGTAGCACTTTTATGATGTACTTTCATAATACTGGCAGACCATTTGTTGAAATTAGCACTACAGATATAAAATCCAGTTAGAAAAAATAATCATCTGGTTTATTTTCTCAACACTACCAATTATCTGGTGGAAGATTACCTCAAAACAAAATATTCCTTTGAAATACATTTTATGAACACTAATTATTACCAGGTGTAGATCAGTGTAAATCAGCACTAACAGTTATCTTTAAGAAATCTACCCATTCTAACACCTCTTCAGCAAAACTCGTTTAAAAAGCATATTTTCATTCCATTTATTCAGCATTAATAATTATAGTTAGTAGGCATCCATCTTTTCATCCAGAAATGACACCTCGGTTAAAAATATTTCCTTACCTATTGATTTAATGTTAACAATTCTCCGTTTAAACTAAACTTTGAAGGAAATATGTTTTCTATGTTTAAAATATCAAATTAAATGATAACTTTTTAAATTAATCGTATCTTCATTAGTGTTTGTGTGTTAAGTCGTTTTATCGTATGTTGTTCTTTCTTAGTTAGGCCTATTTAATGTTTAAAGTATAATTGTGATTGTATTTACGGTTGCAATAATTTTTGTTACGACTTTGCTTTATCGATCCCCCTTTCCTGTACCACAACGATAATTCTGAAGGCTTATAACGTTAAAATCTGTGTTTCGATACTTGTGATGGACAAAACAAATATAGCCCATGATGCAGCTTTGCGCTTAACAAAATAAAAAAAAAAAGAAAAAATCTGTCTTATCGCACACTGATAAGTAGTGATTTCTTGTTTTTTACTTATTCGAGGATATTATCAGGCTACATTGTACGTGACTGTTTTGAAAAAATATAACTTACAGTTAATTGTACTAAATAGCTATCATTTTTTATTATTGTTATGCTTGTATAAAAGCGTATTATCAAGGTAAATGCTGTAAAACTCTAAGGATGGTTGTGGAAGCTATTTGATTTTTGTTTTATCTTAAAAATTCTAGATAGCGTGAAAAGAGTGCTGTACTTAAGATATACAGGAAAAGCTATAACAAAATTTAACCATTTAATAAATCTACGTAATATTTGTTCAGATGTATAATACATAAAATAGTGTGTTGTTACTATAGCCACACAAAGGTGAATGAACACGTTTTACGTTATTTTACAAAACTACCTTTCTTTCTAAAGCAATTGTTCAAAGTATTTTCTCTCCTGATTTACTTATGATAGCACTATTTTCTCTTCTCCACCACTCCTGCGCATAAATCCTTTCTCTTTGGTAAGCCTATGTGCCATTTTAACAATTAACAAATGGGACCGCCAACAGGCCCCCACAATCAAATAACAACTAAGAAATTTATTAAATCGTGATTAAATTTATATAGGTTGACATTATTTCTTATAAAAAAAGCAAACCAAAGAGGAACACGAGAGAAAACTTTTACAGTAACAACAACGTGTGAACTTTGACCATTTTCGTGTTTACCTGAATAATAAAATACACAACTGACCAATATTCACACTTACCTGGACATTAGAAGCGGCGTACGTTGTAATAAGAAATAAGTGAGGTGAAAAACCCTTCGATTAATTAACTTATCACCCACTCTATATGCTTTGTTTATTATTATTTCTTGAAGTATAAATTTATGTTACTATAGGCATGTACAGAAAATTTGAAGCTAGGATATTGAAATTACCCTTTCTCTTAACACAATTTGAAAGCACGAAAAAAATTTACTAAGCTGTCGTGTATAGATTATACTTCTGCCTATATGCATATGTATAGTATGTATCTATCAATCTTAGCATAATAACGAAAACGTGAAAACTGACAAAGACCACCCATGTAACAGAGTTTACTAACTTCTGTTAAACGATGACATACACATAGAAACTACAGGGTGGCATCGTGAGAATAGTTTAAAAATTATTATCAAATTTCATGTGAACCGAAGTAAACATTCTCTTTAACGATGTTTTATGCTGTACCAAATGTAAGAATATGACAATTAATTAACGACACTTTGAGGTGTACCAAATGTAAGAATATGACAATTAATCAACGACACTTTGTGCTGTACCAAATGTAAGAATATGACAATTAATTAACGACACTTTGAGGCGTACCAAATGTAAGAATATGACAATTAATCAACGACACTTTGTGCTGTACCAAATGTAAGAATATGACAATTAATCAACGACACTTTGTGCTGTACCAAATGTAAGAATATGACAATTAATTAACGACACTTTGAGGCGTACCAAATGTAAGAATATGACAATTAATCAACGACACTTTGAGCTGTACCAAGTGTAAGAATATGACAATTAATCAACGACACTTTGTGCTGTACCAAATGTAAGAATATGACAATTAATTAACGACGCTTTGTGCTGTACCAAATGTAAGAATAGGAAAATTAATTAACGACACTTTGTGCTGTACCAAATGTAAGAATATGACAATTAATTAACGACACTTTGAGGTGTACCAAATGTAAGAATATGAAAATTAATTAACGACACTTTGTGCTGTACCAAATGTAAGAATATGACAATTAATTAACGACACTTTGAGGTGTACCAAATGTAAGAATAGGAAAATTAATTAACGACACTTTGTGCTGTACCAAATGTAAGAATAGGAAAATTAATCAACGACACTTTGTGCTGTACCAAATGTAAGAATATGACAATTAATTAACGACACTTTGAGCTGTACCAAATGTAAGAATATGACAATTAATTAACGACACTTTGAGCTGTACCAAATGTAAGAATATGACAATTAATTAACGACACTTTGTGCTGTACCAAATGTAAGAATAGGAAAATTAATTAACGACACTTTGTGCTGTAACAAATGTAAGAATAGGAAAATTAATTAACGACACTTTGTGCTGTAACAAATGTAAGAATAGGAAAATTAATTAACGACACTTTGTGCTGTACCAAATGTAAGAATATGACAATTAATTAACGACACTTTGTGCTGTACCAAATGTAAGAATATGAGAATTAATTAACGACACTTTGTGCTGTACCCAATGTAAGAATATGACAATTAATTAACGACGCTTTGTGCTGTACCAAATGTAAGAATATGAGAATTAATTAGCGACACCTTGTGCTGTACCCAGTGTAAGAATATGACAATTAATTAACGACACTTTGTGCTGTACCAAATGTAAGAATACGAAAATTACTGTTAATGTTAAGTATTTCTACTTACATATATAACTTCCTTAATGACATTACAGGTTTTTACAGACGCTTCACTCAATGTATGATATATTTCGGTAAGTATAGGTGTCGCTCTCTTTGAATGTAAGCATACAATCTGAGGGTCGCTGGTTCGAATCCCCGTAGCACCAAACATGCCAACCTCCACCTTTGCCTGGTCCCAAGTCCAGGATGAGAAAGGAGAAGGGTTGGGCCTTCTAGCAACTTCACCCCGTAAAAACCAACCTGCTACAAGAAACTGCAACAACAACTTTCCGTTGGTGAGGTGCTGTTACGGCCCTATGCTCCACTGGGAGTTTACAGGAATAGAAAAAAATATATATATATATAAGTTAAAGTCTTCATTCGCTTGTCAAAATAAAAAGCTTTTACTTATACTTGTTGTTGGGCTTAGGCTTCTTCTACAGTAGATGTCTGTAACTTGTTGACGATAAATTCAAGTATTCAATTACTTTAGAATTTCAGTTGACAAGCCGGACTATCTTCTCTATTATTATCGCACTAGCATTCTGTGCGTGATTCACTTACAATTGTAGCGCGAGTTACCGTAATCGTTTAGTCTTCTTTATTCTAAATATTCTCTGTTCCTTTTATCAAAGTGTGCTCAGACTGATTCAATTACTTTAGAACCACGTTTTGACAGAATAATTATTCTTCTTATCTCCTGTTAGTCTTACTCTAACATATTAAACGGTAGTTTTACGGTAGTTAACTTCACGCCGAACTTTTCCTTGCCCTGTAAATTTACTCTTTCTTTGCTATTATCTATCTGCTGTTTCCGCTCATTTTACACTATTTATATCTTTATCACTTAATCGTCTGCCCACCTTCTATATTCTCGAAGTCAATGTATTGATAATCAATAAATTATTAACAAAACTTCCTACAATCGTTTGCCTTTAACTCTTATTATAACAAAACTAAACAATAATACAATATTCACTCACAAAAACAAATTAATGAATAATATCTAAATTAAACAGTCTTTTATATCCTGACATAGACAATTGGACCGACAGACAGTCAAGCATATAGACAGATGAGTTTATATTCGGTTTTCAATTTAGGCCTCTAAAACTAGTACCTGTGCGTGTTACAAATATAAGGAAGTAAGAGACAAAAATGGTTGAGAACAAATATTAGTCTTATATGTAATTAAATTGTATATTTTATCAAAAGGTTATTTCGGTCTTATTCACAGGAGCAGATACGTCAGAACTTTGCTCTTCATTAGAAAGTAAAGCGTAAATGTTTCTGAAATTATAATAGTTCAAAGACGTTTCATTCTATTGCTCGCTAGTTAGGACTATCATACATCATTTTGGAAGAAGTGCTTATAATATAAAGCAATGTTATTTACGTAATTTGAAATTTAAAACATGTATAAGTAAATAAATACGATATATTAGAAAGTGGAAAACGTTTTATTTTACTCTAGAATTTTCATTATGTAGAATAATGCATAATAACTTAGGTTAACTTATTCCAGGAGGCGTGCGAGACCGAGACATTTAACACCTCTGTGGCACCTGAAATCAATTTTCTAGTTGGAATAATACTTTTGTTTATGTTAGTATACAAATTTATAATCAAATGATGCTGCTAATAGAAGGGTTAGATAAGAAAAAAGTTGAAATTTAGGTTATAGGTGCTATTTGGTCTATCAGTGAACAAACAATGTGTTAAATTGTGAAACGGAGTGAAATAACTTATGAAGAACGCTATTTAAACGAGATTTTATATTATGGCGAGAAAAAATACCAACTGGCATAAAATATTCTTCAACCAATGAGCATTAATACTATCTTAATAAGTTTATAATGGATATGACGAATATATTAGAATATTAAATAATATGAAATGTTATTTTTGATCTCGCTATATACACGCATACGATGATTCTCTAACTATAGCTTTGTAAGTTTGAGGGTTTTGGAAATTAGAACGTTATCCGAAAACTTTAAGCATAATGTATATGTATATGAAGACATGATAGTTTAACCATAATGTATATGTATATATATATAGACATAATAGTCTAAGCATAATGTATATGTATATATAGACATGATAGTCTAAACATAATGTATAGTATATATATATAGACATGATAGTCTAAACATAATGTATATGTATATATAGACGTGATAGTTTAACCATAATGTATATCTATATATAGACATGATAGTTTAACCATATTTATATGTATATATATATATGAAGACATGATAGTTTAACCATAATGTATAATATATATATAGACATGATAGTCTAATCATAATGTATATGTATATATATAGACATGATAGTCTCAGCTTAAAGTGTATGCATATATAGACATGATAGTCTCAGCATAAAGTGTATATGTATATATAGACATGATAGTTTAACCATAATGTATATCTATATATAGACGTGATAGTTTAACCATAATGTATAGTATATATATAGACATGATAGTTTAACCATATTGTATATGCATATATATAGACATTTAGGCATTATTTTAGTTTAGCTATAGAACTATCATTACTCATAACTATTACCCTGAGGGCGGATTTGCCGCCTCACTATCTCCCCTCTCATCTTTATACTTTGCTCTCAAATTCTTTAAAATTTGTCATTCAGGCAATAATATATCCCCTAAATTACAAGTTTATCTAAGATTCGCTTGGGGCGATATTTATTTTTTTTCTATTTTGTCAGACCTCTTAAACTTTATTATTGACACAACATCTTTCTATCATAGGGGTTTGAGGAGGTCAATTTCTGATTAATTACCACACTTTCTTTAATATCTGATTAATTACCACACTTTCTTTAATATCTGATTAATTACCACACATTGTTTAATATCTATGAATTTTTTAAAAAAGAAAGTATCAACATTCCAGTACGTTTGA